>NW_006800323.1:130846-204549 GCF_000485575.1 Poecilia formosa
AAGGAAGGAAGGAAGGAAGGAAGGAAGGAAGGAAGGAAGGAACGTACATACTGGTATTTGGATGGATCATGAATTTTGCTGTTTAGAATAAGTCAGAAGATGCTTTTTACATTTTTACCAGCATTAATAGATCATTTAGAGGAAACATTTTATTCCATCTGTAACTGAGGATATAGGATTTGCGTCCGTACAAATGAAGTGTTTTGAGAAACCAGAAACGATCATTTTTGAAATCGGGTTATAGAGCGGATACATTTTGGAACACCGGTTTAATGTTTTCATACGGCTATGCAAGCCACTTCTTTTTTTTTTTCTTTTTAACGATGACCTTGAAGCTCCATCTCTCTCTATGTTCCTCCCTCTCAAAAATGGCGCCATTCAGCAGGGTTGCCAGATATGATTTCCATCCCAAACATAATGTAAAATCCGTCCAACTCCAAAAAAAAACCCCAGACCAAATCTCAACTTCTAATAAATCTCATGTTAATTGAGATTAACATGTGTGTGTAGATTTAAAATATTCACAGTGCTTTTTAATATCCTAACATCAATGTAACCAACTTCTATGAATGACTCATGAATCAGTGTCGCGTTCGGCCGATTTTAGGCATTTCAAAATAAATGAAAATAAGGAGTATAAGAACATTTTATTGAAATGTACAAGTTTTGTGCTTTTCTGCCACACAATTACAACTATTTCAAAAACAATTATCATTTAAACACTTTGTAAAGGCCTGCCTAATGTTGCTAAAAGAACCTAAAACTTTAACACTGCAGCTTTGTTGGTTTTGTGTTTTTCACTGGCGGTTTTACATCATGTGGTGGGGAGGCAGACTTTATCTGTAATTATTTACAAAACTATACAGCGTTCTTTTCCAGGTGAACAGGATCTAAGTCTGCTAAAATAATTGTTTAAGAACTTAAGGAAGGTGAAGCAGGACAAAAAAAATCATCCTTAATTTTTTAGGAATGTTTCACAGAAACATAATGGAAAATATTTTATTCCTGAAGTACAGACTCTCTGAACTGTCTCATACTCTCATTTGCATCTTGCTAGCTAATGTTCTGTTACTGCTCTTTTCCATTTCTCTGGATCCCTCGTCGCTGAATATCTGTGCCTTCACTGCTTACCATACATCCGGTCTAAAAAAACTCAGACCTCAGCCGCACTCCTCCACAAAAACAGGCTTATTTCTGCCAAAACATGTCTCTGAGCAGCTACAGCAAAAAGCTAGAATGTCAAAAAACAACAAAAAAAAAACAAACAAACAAAAAACAGGGGCATATGCCAAAGGTTATCTTTGTGTCTCTCTCTTTTTTTTTTTTTAAAACAACAGTGTGATGTCATTTCCAAGCCCACATGAGTCAGGCAAACAACACATCACCTAACCTTTTGAAAGCATCTAAATACGCCCGTGCAGGCCAAGTCAGCATGAAAGCAGCTATTCTACAGTACGTGTAAATAGAGTGCCAGATTCACAGGTGACTGGACACTGCTGTCATTGTCAGAGAAAAATACAGCATTCACACACAGCTGACAGGCTGCTAGCGGAGCAGCATTGTTTCTGTGTGCGGCCGTAAGTCCTCAGAGTCAAATCATTTGCTGCTCGTCTGCTGTGAAAAGCAGGGACATGTTTACCTGCTGCAGCCGCTGTTCTTCACATAGGATGCACTAAGGCAGTCAGGTTGTTGTTTTTTGTTGTTGTTTTTTTTTTGTTATTATAATTATTTCAAAACAAAAGAGAATTTTTAATTGTGACACATTAATGACTGTCCTTTGATGTATTTTTTATGACTTTCATTGAATCATGTCTGACATCTGCATAAAATTTATATTCGGTGCAAGTCACAAAAGGCCAAATCCAACAGGAACATTAAATCCACCTTAAATGAAGAGTAATTCTGCTTAATGCAAACTGCATTCACTGCAGCACAGGAGGTAGCACGAGGCACCAGGACTCTAGGGGGCACCATGAAAAGCTGCCCCCTAGACTCTCTTTTTTATGGTGCCCCCATAAAAAAGAGAGTTCCCATGAAATTCACTTTTTATTTTAAATTTGTGAATTAAAAAAAAATTACAGATTCTTTTTTTTTAACTAAAAGTGTAAAAAAAATTACATTTTTTTTTAGATTTTTTTAATGTAATAAAATAACCTCCTAATAAAAGTAATCAATAATAATAATAATAATAATAATAATAATAATAATAATAATAATAATCTACATCAATATAGCTTCATTTAAAAGTAATAACTCCCCCTCTTTCTCTACTGCTTGGTTTGTTCCTTTGCCCCATGCGGCACATTTCTAAAGCTGAGTTATGTTATAAAAACAATATCCCTGTTTTGTACCACTGCTGTGTAAGGAAAGCATACTTCCTTGTTCAGGTGGAGCAGTGGTTAGGTGTGTGTTGCTGTCCGTTATGAGGTGGAAAGAGTATTTAAGAAAACCAGAGAGGCACTTAGAGCAAAATTCTGTTTGTCACCTTACTCAGATCCCAGAATGCAACAGTGATCTTACTGAACCTGCTTCCTGAAATGACTAATATTCATATATTATTTTTTCACCGACGAACAAATGTTTTTTTTTGTTTTTTTTTTGTCTCTCCTATTAAGAACTGTGACAAGATTATCACACGAGTCCAAGTTTACATTTGTTAGGAGAAGAAAAGTGGTGTTCACATTTGGCTTTAGGGCAGCCTTGGATGGCTTCCAGTTTTTCTATTTATCAAACATTTTCGCTGCCAAAAGACAAAGGTAGGCTGTCTTTAAGCTACGTGACCTGTGGCTTCTGCACAACACGACTGCCTGGTGACATTCTGAACAGCATTTATTCTTGTAGAAACACGACTCAGCAGGGAGAATTCTTGTTTTTTTTTCCCCCCAGCAACAAATATTAGACTCCACAGAGATAAATCCTGTATGAAACCAAAAGAAGCTTTGGCATGACAATGTGTTGGTGCAAAACTACTAAATGTCTCTGGTGAGACATGTTGTGTGTAGCATTACAGAAGAAGAACTTGGCAGCAAAACTAAAGTTTTAGTTATGTAACTATAGCTATCCATAGCTCCTGTCCTAATGGAGATATATAAAGTATGTTCATGAATTCACACACACAACACAAAACATCTGGAGTATTTCTTTCCCGAATGCTGCGTTCCTCTGTGCTGTGGAGACACAGGTTGGAATGATTGAACTAATCGTCATGACCCGGTTTGTTGGGTACTAAAAGGAACTTCAGTATTTTTCTCAGACTGATGTCTTGGTGTGATATAGATTCAGTTTGATTTGGGACCAAAACTCTAACATCTGTTACCTTTTCAGGTGGTCTCTGAACCCACATGGTTCATTGCCACTCATTTGTAAAACTTTTAGATTTTCTGTCTTGTATCACTTCCTGGTCTTTTACTGAAACATGATCATCTGGGGATCAAATTGTTTGCTCCAGTGTCAAATGCATAGTAAGGTGACCCTGGTGCCTCATTTCCTAGGTATGGTCTCTTCTTACACCATTGAAACATGAGACAGAATCAGAGTAGAGTGACAAAGTGACACCAGAACTAAGTAAGTAATGTTGCTTGATATTAAAAAAAAAAAAAAAAGAAAGAACGCTGACAGGAGTGAGTCTGACGGAAAAAAAGAGAACTTGCAAACAGAAAAGTCACACTAACACAACTAATGACAGAAAAACAGATTCCCAGTGGGCTGATGAGGAGTAGTCATCACTGGATATTCAGAAAGATGAGTCTGGAGCTTCAGTTTGATCTAATCTGAATGTTTGCATAAATTAGCATGTTTTCAGTCACTGTAGTTACAGTATTTGATTGTATGTTGGACGATGAACCATTTTGGTGCTACAGCTGTTTTTTTCAAAATGGCAGTCTGTCTTAGCTAAGAAACTCTAGAGCTGAGTCATTTTCTTCTGACATGAATTGATCAAACTCCATAAGGGAACCTTACATTTAAGCAAAGACACATCTGTGACCAACTAAATACCTCGACTGCTGGAAATTGATAGGAGTCTGAGATTGTTATTGAATTTTCTCCCCTTTTTTAAATGGCTGTTATAAAAAAAAAACTAAAAAAAAAAACCTCACGGTATTGTTCATCTTTAAGCCATTTTTATGCAACCTTTGATATCTGCTTTTTGATATTGACCATGCAATCAATAAAGCGTTTCTACAGCGGTGCTGGTGATATTACTCAATTTTCACAGTTTGGTAATATTAGTCTCGCTAGAGCCAATCTATTGATCTGACCCGTTGGTACGAGCAGCGCTCTGTCTCGCTCTCTCTCACTCTCTCTCACTCTCTCTCGCTCTCTTGCATACGTACTGTAATTTTAGCACAGCAGCTTAGTCAGACTTTGCTGTCAGAGCCAAAGTATTTTTTTTTATTTAAGAACACTGTAGTTTGCCAAGAGTAATTAGGCGAGATTACCTCCCCGCCCTCCCCAAAAAACAGGTTTTAATTAAAGGAAGGCAGCCATGTATAGTTGACTTAAGTAAAGTGATTAAAGTCATTTCAAATGATCAACCGCAATTAATATTTTGGTTGAAATTAGTATTTTTGGAATTGCTTCTGAAAATGCCTTGGAAACTATAGTATGATAACAAAACAGAAAGTTTGGACTCCGTCACCTTAACCCTTTTGTCTTTTGCAGCTGTTCAGCTGAGAGATCTCATGATAAAGTCACATGAATAGCCATAAATAATACTTCCTGACATCATATATTTGAGACAGTTATGTAGGTTTAATGCAAAGCAATATGACGCTTCATTTGCCTGACTGAAGACTGAACACTAAGCAAACAAGTGAAACAGACTAAATGTCTGGTTGTTCCAAAAGTTTTATTGCGCTGAAATGAAAACAAGAAATCCTAAAAGTGGTAAATAATAAATAAAAAGGAAAAAGAGAAACTAAACCTCATAAATACTGTAAATTCTGACCAGATGGAATATGCCCAAATAGCTACACCTTCAAGTGCCTCTCATACACTGGATTGTCTAAATATGAAAGTGAGTTGTGATTAAAAACGTATTTATTCTCAGATGTTTGCCCAGTCTTATGAAAAATGAGTGGTGTGTGTGTGCGTGCGTGTGTGTGTGCGTGTGCGTGTGTGTGTGTGTGTAGGTGTGTGTGTGTGTGTGTGTGTGCGTGTGTGTGTGTGTGTGTGTGTGTGTAGGCTCTTCAAAGCTTTATTCCAGGTGAGTTCAGTCATGCTCGTCCCAGTAAGGGACATGCAGGTTACACTTTTTCCCTCTTTTCTTTCATTTTCATGGATTATTATTTTTGCTTCTTGATGAAATGCTTTGTTGTTCCACACATATGAGTGGCAGGTCCTAATACGCGTAGCAGCCACTGTGCCGAACGTTTCAGTAAAGCAGACTAATTGGAGCCCTGACGGCCAGGTGTGGACGAGTTGAGGTTGCTGCCAGGGCTTTGGCCACTGCAGCCAATCTTTCAACGGATTCTCAAATGATCATGGCGCACAGGTTTGAGGGGCTGGGGGGAGGGGTCAAAGGTCCTGGATGAGATAGCATTGTGCTGCCAACACAATAATGAACCACCTCAATGTCACAGCAGAACGTTGAGCATCTCATGCTCCGTTGCGCTCAAAGGAAGACGAAGTTCCTCCTCAAAGTTCGTTGTCTTTGTTTACCTTTCTTAACGTCATCACGCAGATTTAACTGAATGTGAAAAGAGCCCTGTTGCAATGCGATGCCTTTGGTCAGTCCATTTTTTGCAGAGACTGCACAATCAAATACATTCTACCTGTCATAAAAGTGCTTGTGTCCCTGGGCAAGCATAAACTGTTCAGGAGTCTTCACGACACAAGCAGAAGGTGTTTCACAGCACACAGCGGTGCTCTGTGTGTCACAGAGAGGGAGCTTATGCTCTGTCACCTCCGGTCAACCACAGCCAGAGGTGACAGAGCCAACACTGAGCCTGTGGTTCAGGAACACTCAGAAGCATACACACAAATACATGAAATACACAGCAGAGCAAGAGAGTCTCACTGTGACCTGAAGTGCAGAACAAGCACAGTGATGATACGGCCTTTATCAGTACATGCAGTGTAGTATGTTAGTGAAACAGACTTGCTAAGACTGCTGATGTACTAGCATTGTCCCTGCTTGTACTAACTTTGCTGGGGGGAGGGGGCGGGGGGTTGTTGTTGATCCAAGTTGTAATGTCCCTTTTGGCATTAGAACTTTGATGAGTACTAAAGTGTCTTTTTTGCTGTTATGACTGGCTGAGTGCCGTAACAGAAACAGGAAACTGTGCCACAGGTAAAGGTACATAATAGGAACATTTTTTAAAGATAAAGTTAAAAACTATAATGGAATGTGTCTGTATCAGTGGCATAATGTAAATGCTGTAACCTTCCAGGTCCCAACCACACACTCCAAGTCTCTTAGCAGGCTTCCCTGTACACGATCACCCCTCCATCTCTTTGGCCCTTTCTTCCACCATACAAGCTCACATGGTTCTTGCTCCTTTCCAACTCTATGATTTTCAACAAACTCCCCAGTCATTCAACCACTTCAGTGCCTCTCAGGAAGCCATCCTTAACACCCTCGCTCCTCGCACTCTGTCAGCGCACTGGAAGAACTTCAAATCTCTCCACGCGGCTTATCAGCTGCATTTCCCTTCTCTTGACACCACGTCCATCTGTCTCTTCATTACTTATGCTGCAGAACCTTTTATTAGAAGCTCAGAGAAACACAGACATAAACCCTGATTTATACAGTATCTTGTTAGTCAGGCTGGTACTCGGTCCTCAAAATACCTTTCACTACCATCCAGACTTGATGCCATTGATGCCTTGTCAGGCATCAATTTTTTTTTTCTTCATGCTGGTCATGGGCAACGTCTGTCCATCTATATGTCATTGCCATATGCTCATGCCTAAAAGAAAAACCTTCAGCTCTCCTCAGTCATTGCATCCTCACCCTGTGATTTTGGAATCTGTTTCTGCTAGCCTTCTTTGCCTTCTTACAGTGTTCAGAGTTTTCCCCAACCTCTTCCAGGCATAATCCTTCTATACATCCACTTCTTTCAGATATCTTCACTCATAGTCACTCTCATCTCCACTCTCAGGAGACTTGGTGTCTCTTTTCCAATCCATATCTTCCGTCTTGACTACTTTCCCAGCTCATATGAACTATCCTGGTGAAAACCAGACCCTCAGCTATTGAGAAACAGTCGCTAACGTTTGACTGTGACGTATGTCATGTGCCAGCTTAACTGTCAGATACTGCGATACCTTGATAAATAATCCAAATTGGGAGTTTGTTGTATCTTGTCCCAATGCTTTAAATGCTTTGGTGTATTTTACATCATTGTAGTGATATAATTTGCTATAGACATGCTAACCATGCTAATGCTAGTGCTAGGCATGGTTGCTAATGCTAAAGGCCTGTGCGTCTTTTTAAAAGGCCAAAGTTAGTGCTACAATCAGAGATGTTGGTTTTAAATTTTATTTAATTGAAAATGCATGTAGTCCAAAGATACAACTCATGTTAAAGCTACTATAAGCTGATTTTGGTTTAAATAATATATTATAATTTTTGCTTAATTTTTAATTAATAATTTAATTTTATAATTTTTGTTATAAATTAATTAATTTACATTGTAGAAGCAGCTGAAAGGTAAAATGTTTTAAGATGCCTGATTTGTAATTTATTCCAACGTTGATTTTGATTCATTTACTTTATGCAGTGTATAAAGTATGCTCGTAGTTCCCTAACTACGAGCAAAGTAGAAATCAAAGTGGAAATCAAATTTCTTGTTTGTGTTCAAAAACCTGCAGAATAATTATTTATCTTCCGTTTGGGATCAATAAAGTATTTTTGAATTGAATTTGAATGAAGCTGATTCTGAGTCCGTTTTTAACATTTTCAAAACACATCGAGAACTTGAGTGTTTTAAACTGCACTTACTGTTGGTTCCCTTGGAAACCAACACCACCAGATCAAAACAAACAATTAACCTCCAAGGACACTTTGGACTTCTCTCACAGGTGAATGGTAAGTTTCTTTTCTGTTGTTGACAATCTGTAGTTTACAGAAGAAGTGATGTAAACCTAGGTGTAGTTTGTCTTTAATGTAGAAAAGAATCATGTTACTGTTACCTGTTATTGTTTGTTTTCATCCCTGAGTAAAGTTCAAACTGAAGTTCGTTAAAGACGATTTGTTTCGTAGGAGAGAGTATTCGATTTCACTTTGGTGCCTCTTTTCGCACTTTTAGTCTTTTTCTTTTTTTCTGTCAAATTCATTGTAAAGCAAGACATGTTGACTTTTGAAATAAAAAATTGTTTATGTATAAATCTTCTGGAAGCATATTGTGATTGCTGTCTCTGACTTGTGCCTATCTGTTCCAACCAGTGCTAGATCAAACATGGAGGACTTTCTGGTAAAAGACAACAAGAAGACGACCAGCCCAATGATGTATTTACCAGGCGTAAGTTGTTCTCAACTTCTTCCTTTATCTCTGTTTTTGACTTGTGACAAGCTAGCAAGTGCAATGATTACAGGTGTCCAGTATCGATCCAATGCAAAGTATATACAGGATCAAATACCAATACAGGAAGTTTTTATTATTTGAGTTTTATATATGATCAAATTTCTCACCGTTAGGTGTTGTTGTGTTTTATTTTTTCTTTAAAGTATTTTGTAAAACGTTTAAAAAATGTATAGGTGTCTACAAATAATTTAAACTAAAATTTGCATTTTTCCTAATAAAGGGCAACAAAATATCATTTGAGAGCAAATCTAAAATCCATTTATTTTAACAAGGATCCTCAAACAAGAACATTGAGTTGAGAGGTGATAAAAATCCCAATCCACATGTTTTTTAAATCACGCCTTTTGGTACAGACAGTGGCAGATAATGTCTGTTATTCTGTTTATTTGGTTGAGGAGACCGGTCCGTCAACTGATAAAACTCCAAATTGCCACTTTGGTTAAAATCAAACCAAAAAAACAAACAAACAAAACAAAAAACCTCCAAAAAAACGAAACAAAACAAAAACAACGCAAGGCCAAGTGGAAAACTGGATTGTTGTGTTTTAAAATTAGTGGTTAAATATGTAGATAAGGCCAGGATAAATGGTAGCTCATGTCTAAAACAAATAACATTTACCTTAATTAATTAAAATAACTCAAATATTTTTTAACTAAGATAATGATTTAAAATGTTAAGTTTCTGTTTTCTACTGATGAACATCAGAACTCAGGAAGTTTGATTCAAAATGAGTTTGATTGATGTATTTTCTTTTCTAATTTCTTTTTCCCTTAAAGAAACATAATCTGTCATTTGTTGGACAATGGTAAGGATACTGCAGTAAAAAGGAATTTCAACTTTTAACAGATCCTCACGATTACATGTATGGAATTTTGTTGTAAGGCTCCAATAAAAATAAAGAAATTAATGTCATGGAGATCACCTCAAAACCTAAAATACATTTAAAACTATTGAATCTGGACTGAATTATTGCAAAACAACGTAAAAGAACTTTAATCTTTTGAGATGTCTTCATTCTGTTTTGTGAATTCAACATTCTACGACATTTCTCTCACTGTTCGCCCTGATTCCATTCCACAGAACTCTACTGGCGCCCACCTGAACGTAGTTCATGATGAGAGTCTGAGCAGAGCCGGTGACACTAAAGGTGATCAGCTCCCCCATCCTGAAGAGAACCAACAGCTTTTTGAGAGCCTTCCCACTTTGCCTAATAAGCTCGCCTCCAAACGCGGGAGGAGGACGTACATCTGCGACCAGTGTGGGAAGACGTTCCGGAGGAAAAGGCGCCTGACGGTCCATCTGCGGAGTCACGGTGTTGAGAGGCCGTACAGCTGTGTCCAGTGCGGGAAGAGTTTTATTCAGAAGGGGAATCTTACGGTCCATCAGCGCATCCACACCAGAGAGAGTTTACCTCAGACCTGAACTGGAGGGAAGTTTATCAGAACCTTGTCATCAACATACATCGACCACACAATGTGAAATGTACATTTGAACTTAACAGCTTAAATAAAATTAATTGGGAGAGCAAAGTAAAGTTGCAGTGATTTGTCGATTTTCGTTTTACAAGGAATCAAACGACAGACGCGCTCACGTAGCAAATCCAGAGCAAGTATGGTTCTGAGAATGTGTGGTTTATTGTTTTGTTATGTAATTACTGCTGGGTCTTTTTCCTACAGATTTCAGTGATAACAAATCAGATATGTGATTTGTTATCACACGTCTGATAGCAAATCATTATGCTTTGGCGTAACAGAGGTGTACAACGGGGCTTAGAGCTTAGACCAATACTCTTTATTTTATCTATGCCTATAGGCTTAGAGGACACTCTGTCCAGTAACCCGGTGGTCAGTTTTACCTCTTTCTGCAGTTTTCAGTCCATGCTGTTGTTTAACTTTAAGAAACAATGGTGAAACTTTAAACTGCTGCTGTGCAAGTTACTCAACAAGGTGTTGCTAAGTAACCAAAGAGTGAGTGAGTAATGGAGGGCTCATACCAAACGCGTTACCTGCGTTTGTCCCACATGTGCAGCAGAGGGCGCAGTAAGCGAGTTCTCAGTGTTTTGCCAACCTCCATAAAACAGAATAAGTCAATAGAAAAAGATCGAGGTCAATAGCCTTCATAAACATAAAAAAAAATCTACTAAGCAATTTATTGCGAACAACCATTAAAATAAAAATAGGCTGTTTGTCAGCTGATCAAAATTTGAGACCATAACTCAGAAAAATACCCCCCCCCCAAAAAAAAAACCATGAAAGAGAAATAAAAATGTCAAGAAAGGAGTAATGAGTAGCTGCACCGTTCTTGTTAGAGTAGCAGCATCTCAGAGAACTGGATGTGGGGTTGTAGCATCTACATGACACTCTGAGGGCACCGCAGTCCACTGCCTGTTTGAAAAAGGCCTTAAGACATTTATTTTTAGCAAAATGTTTGGTTCATTTTCTTACATACTGGTTTTAATCTCTTTTATCTGTGCATCTATTCATTTATTTAATTTTAATTCATGTTTATCCATTACAAGTGCAAGTTTTGTTCCTGTTTCCTGCCCTTTGAGATTTAAATATTTAAATGGCATTATAAATAAAGTCTATTATTATTATTACGGTTATAATTTTAACATTCCAACAGCAATTCACCTTCAGGTGAAGGAAATACCACATCATCGTACCGACTCTGCCAACAGCTGTTTGGTAGTCAAAAACGTTCCCTGAAGTTCTACATAACTTCATCAAAACTGAGCGAATTTTCAGTCATTTGATTTGACAAGCGGTTTTTCATCTTGCAGTGAATACGAATGCGACACACTCCAACGTGTGTCAGCTTCGCCAGCTAAGAGAACAGCCAGTTCACGGGAAGAGGATGACTGAGTGATTTTGTGATAAATTGGATAGAAATGCACAGCAGCTGGATCCAGATTGACAGCTCCAAGTCAATGAACACCCAGGTATAGAGGTGTAATATCTCCTAAGAGTCTATTTTTCTGACTGACAGACAAGTTCAGCCAGGTTACTGTTTTCACAACGCAAGGCAGTTCTTCAAGCGTGCAGAACTTGGACCCACTGAGGGAAATAAGGAGAGACGCTGCTGTCAAGCTGCTGTTTGAAGAATGAACACACAAACATTAAGAGTAAGACTGAGTGGAGGGAGGGGGGGTTGGTGGTGGTGCTATTTGGAGAATCAGTGCAGATGCATTGACTGACAATCCCCCGCTAAATGGTTTTGCAGCACAATTATTGCTTTACAAGCTGTATTTTCTCCTGTGAGCAGCGTTATGCTGTTCACTGGATCGATTAATTTCATATCTAATGATATCTGTGCGCGCTGAATGCTCAAAAAGTTGCAGGATTTCAGAGTTCCCAGAGGAACTGCTGTAAATCACAGAGACTTTGAGGAGGAGACCAGATAACAGAACATCATGGGACGACACAGTTCGTTAAAACAAATAATTACAGGAATCATTAATAAACTTTTCTCTGCAACTAGGAAAATAAAAAATCTAAAACATTGGAACGAAACAATACTAACCAAATGATGTTGGCTTAAGCTGAATAGAAAGTCTTGCAAAAGTAGTTTTTACCATTTCAATATTTTATTGATGAGGATGAGTTAAGTCACGGCATATAATAACCCTTAGGGGGAAAAAAGTGTTTTTTTACATATTTGTTAAAACTGTAACAATTTATGAGACAAATAATCTACAGGGAAATTCTCCACGTCCTCCCAGTGCCCCTGCAGTGATCTGCAGAAACTGCACCACTTCCAATCAAAAATAAAAAGTCAGAGACAGCTGATCGGTGTTGTAAGTCAAGCTTGTGTATGCGCTGCTCATTGTGTTACCGTTCCAGGAAAACTTTACATCCTTCGTCATCCGTAGCCCTGCTAACTAGCCTTAGCATTCCTGATGGTTCCAACTGTCGGGAAGACGTTGTAGCACAGCAGAGAGAAAAATGGGGCAGTTGAGATGAGCGTGTTCACAAGCATGACTGACAGCGCTAAGACCCTCCTCCTGGCTCTGATTGGTTGTTTCTGACCAACCGGTGTGTTTCTGTAGTTAGCACTTGGACCAGTGGGAGAAGGTAGAGGAGCTCCATTTTTTTCACAGGTTCTCTGGCTTATCTTGTTCTGTCACGACATAACAATAAGTTTAACAAATATGTGAGAAACATATTTTTTTTTTAAATAAGTTACGCACTGTAGCTTTAATAGACTTCTGGAGCACCTTGTTATTTGAATTAGGTGTAGGGAAACTGAGACACATCTAAAGCTTGACGTACAGTGAGGCCGTGAGGACCAGGTGTGGGACAGGCTGGTCAAAGGTCACGTTCATGCAGAAGTCAATTGTGACCCAAATCCAAATTTCTTTGGCTGCATGCGACCCACATCCAGCTTATTCAGTGCAGCCTGAATGTCCCTGTTCTAATCTTTTCATCCCAAAAAAGTCAGATTGGTGCCACGTTCACATGTGGAGCTACATCTGATACGAATCCGATTGTGGTTTTAGTGTGATGAAATATGGAAAAAGTTATTACTAGGCAATGTAAATCTGTGCAGTTTTATTCAGTTTTCTCAGCAAACAACTCTCAACCTTTCAACTATCACTTTTCCTCTCATGCAATACGACATTTAAAAGAGTTAGACCACTGACTGAGTACACTGAGTGTTTTTTTTTCTTTCTGTTTCTTCAGACTGGTTTCTACATGACTGGAATATCTTTCTATACAGCTAGTAAAAGATGTGACCATCCATTGGAAACTGCTGTGTAGATCAAAGAGCTCTGCATCAGTGTTGGACAGTGAAAATGATTAGTCCATGCCCAGTGGCTGTCTTAACCTCAGTGAAGCTGGCTTTAGTAGGAGACTTTTTTTTTCTGCTTCACTGCTTTCCATCCCATCTCATGCAAGCACAGCTTTTTTCAGCCCCGATGTCGGACTGGAAATTGTTCAGAACGAATCGCCAACAACCTTCCAACCAGAAGCCCCGAAACGACTCTCAATGCCAGGCGGTGCAACGGCCAAAGCTAAAGTTCTTTATTTCTTAACTGACCAAATGTACAAGGCAACATATTTTGCATTTGAAGTTTTGAAAAAAAAAATCCTGCAGCGCAAACTGTCACAGCGCAGCAACATTCTCACCCACTCGAGTGCGGCAAGGGTCAGACTTCTGGTTCAAAGAGAGACGGGCTGTCAGGCTGTCAATCATCTCTCGGTCGAATGAAAGATCAAAAGGCAGATCAGACGACTCTGCTGTTTTGAGCCGAGCGTCGTTTCGCTTCGGAACAGTTTTTGCCTTTGGTGCTGTGTGCTGTCTTATCGCCGCCCCTCCAGATCATTATCATCGCCGTCCCCGGCTTCGCTGCTGTATGACACTTGTGGTCATGTTAGGTGTTCAAGCTGTGAGGGGATCTATGCCTTTCTTGATTGGCCTCAAACCGCAAACTGTGACCGATTTGCTAGCATCATCGTCAAAGTTCTGCTCTTTTCCCAATTCACTTGGGCCTCTGGTAATTTACTCCCGTAGAGGTTCAGGACTACAACCTGTTTTGGGGGGCTGGATGAGAATTCCTTCACAGGAACGATGTCAGTTCAACCAAAAAGGCAGATAAAACCCTGCGCTAAAAAACAACTAAAGTTAACCATTGAAGTTAGTCATATATATTTTGCTTTTTAGATTCGAATACTGTGCTTTTGGAATCCTTGCTTACTGCATCTTGCACATAATGTGAAGAGACAGCACTGGGTGCAACAAGCCTCAGGTTGGGCTTTGATCAAAACATCAGAGAGCGATGCTTAGGCAGGTATTTAGATTTTTTTCTCTTTTGACAGACTCTCCAGTCTGTTAATCATGACTTTAAGCCATTTTTTCACACCAATAAACTTAATGGCTCACGATTACTCTGATTTGTGTCGAACGTCTAGAAACACCATCGATGAGTTCTTGCTTTCAACATTTAAAGAAAAGCCTTATTTAGGCTTGTTTGATCGTGTGGATTGTAATTTTCATGTCTGCTGGTGGTGTGCAGATTGGTTACACTCTGATGGTGGCATAACCAGGTAAGACCTGATCACCTTTTTCATCTAGTCAGTTGTCATTGTTACTGTGTTTCTATACCTGGTAGTCTGGTAGACTTGGTTTGACTGGGGATCAATGTTTCAACACTGGTTACATTTTCAGGTCCCGCTTTTCGATTTAAACTGAACATAAAAACAAAAAACAAAAAATCTGTTCCTCCCTCTGTCCAGTGGTGGCGCTGCACCATGAACCACTGAAGGAAACAACATGAAAACCCCTGAAGAAGATACTGAACACATCTTCCTTCACATATGGTGTAGCGTGAAATGGTAACAGTTGCAGACTTTTTCTTTTGTTTTTGTCAAACGACCATGAGCCATTTCTCCCACTAGCAATAGACTCGCATGTTTGTTATTGTTGTAGTTACCCAGAATACCCTGCTGTTCTTAACTTCCTGATTTTGGCGCGTTCTCTGGTCCGCTTGGTGTTCCCGTGTGCTTGCTAGCGCCAGAGTTCACATCGACCTAGGTTTCTTAGCAGACCAGTTTTCGTTTTTGTCAGAGTTTGATTACGCAGTCACACCTCCCCGAACCAACCGGACTTGCTAGGCAAATGAGCACTGGGTGCATTTGATTGTTACAGACTCCTAAGTTCTAGTCCCAAAATTAAGATTTTTTACACAGAATCTTCTGGAAAGTGCTTACACTTCATCAGACATACTGCACTGGTTCAGTGCACTGGATCACCGCCGTGTCAGACCAGAAGAGAACGGTCTTAATAAAGTTCATTTATTATCATTCCAGCAGGTGACGCCCTGATAGCAGGGGGATATCTCTTCATGTACAGAACCATCATCCTCCTTTTACCATGAAAAACAGAATAAATTGAGGAAAGAGAAGGACAACAGGAGCAAGCAAAAAAAGAACTAAACACTTTATTTGCCATTTGTTCTGGTTATTGTCTCCCAGCTCCCACCGCAGCACCACGCTAATTCCCCAACCTTCCTGTCGACCTTTAGTTCTGTTTACACTCCGACACACTGATAGGCACGTAAAGGTAAAAAATCGACACAGAAAGTCAGTCATTTAAGAAAATAATAACAGCTACTCAAGCCGGCCACAATTTGTGCTCTTTGTTATAATCAACTGTTTTTTTTTTCCTGGGGTCTAATGTGACAGATGAGAAAAACTACAGCATACTTACAAAATAAACTTTTACTTGGTTTTAAAATTTGTTTAGAAGTAAAACCCTGAATTCAGCCAAACAATCATCCTTCATCAAAGAGAATCTGTCAACATGGCAGGAGGTAATTCTCAGCTGTCTGGCCCTTTATGGGAGGAACAGAGAGAAGGAAACATAGGTGATAGAAAGATATGCAATATGAAGTTCTGTTTCATCCCTTAGATGGAGGGGCCTTTTGTTTACAACTAATGCCTGTCGATGCAAACTGAACACATACCAAGGATCATATTGGAAGCACTTTGCTGTCGTCTGGCAGCTACAGGAACTGGGACAACACAACAACACTAAGACATTCAGCTACTGAGGAACTACTTAGTCAATTAATTTAATTTCAAAGTAATGAAAAGCTATCCAGCATTTAAAATTCTCAATATTAACATGGGAATGAACAGAGTGACGTGAGAAACAAACAGGTGTGTAGGAACATAAAAATGAGCTGATAAACACGACAATTGCAGCCACTTCAGCGCCGACTTCACTGTGGTTCATGAATTTTTCACCGCCACTCTTACCCCCCCATGTACCCCATTTATAAGAATCCGGGTTAATTCATCCTTTCTCCTTTACACATTGGAACCGAGATGATCTCTTTTTTTTCTTTTTTTTGTGGCACAAGATGCAGTGAACCTTTGACTTCAATTTCCTGGAGCTGGCAGAGCAAAATTAGAAGAATGTTTCAGCGGAGTGCACTGCTCCCTGGCCTCCATTGTGAAGGCTAAGATAAAAGGTGGGGAGGCCTGATGTAGTTACTGACGGATGACCCCTCATCATTTAGTCTGCCCCGCCGCAGCGCCAGAGGTGTGGAACCTTGTCATTGGAAAAGCTTCATCCATTCACCAGAAAACACGAAGCAGAGCAACACACAACACCATGATCCAGCTATATTAAAATAAATATGCCTGTCATAAAAAAAAAAACCCGGGAGCTAAATATCTTAAAGAAAAGCACTGATGATTATTGACTAAAAACATAAAAATGTACATAAGCACCAAGAATTAAGCAAGAATGTAATTCTTAAGAAACAATTTAGCTCAAATTTAAATCTTTTAAAACATTAGAGATTTTTTTTTAAATTAAGCTGGTACAAGAAAGGGTGCAGTAACAAAATACTGTTACTATTATTACTATTAGCAATGACAAAAAACTGATTTTGAAAAGAGGATTGTTTTTTGGGGTGGAGGAGGATCTGTTTGCGCTGTTGTGTCTGATGTTATGGTGTTTCATGTTGTTGCTGTTTTTGAAACCAGCAGTCACTTCATTCCTGTCATTGGCTCACCATTACCTTAATAGATGCAATTGTCCCAGTTCACACACTTACCCAACCTGCTGGAGGTCTCTAATTCTGCTAAACAAGCATGTCCAATTCAGTACAGTGGAGCTGCAAAATACAAATTTAATTTGTTAAAACAGGACAAATTAAAATAGTGAAAATAGTGACAAAGTAATTGGTTCCGGCCTCGAAAGCACAGCAATGCAGTTGGCAGAATTGCTGCCTTTTCAACAAGATCTTAGTCTTTGTCCTTCAGATTATATCAGGTGAGAAAATGCAGCAGTGTTTAGGTGATTAGATATAAGTCCATCAGTGTTAGCTGCTGTGAATCTGTAGCTTATAGCATTGAACAAAAATAAATGCATAAATGTTAGGATTCCTATAATAAATGTTACAGATTATTTACAGTAACTATTTTTTGGGTAGACATTAAAGATTCATCTAAATGATTTGAGAACTTAGAGGAGCCTCAAGGCTTTGTTACATTATGATTTACTGTGCAGTGCTCTGTGTTTCAGCCGGATGATTATTTGTGTTGCGCAACACTCTGACTTCCACTGATGAGCTGTGGTTGACGAATGCTAAGTGCTGTTAGCAGCTATGGAAGTAGAGGGAGACGGACAGGAAGAATTGCTGGAACCAGTTTTAGCTACACAGAAAACAAAACAGCCCAGTGGCAGACTGGAAAACAGAACTGGCTTTCCCCAATACCACATCCTCGATGCTCCGCCCTTTTTACCTATGATTATTACTAAAATCTGCCTTGTTATAAATAGAAGAGGAAATTCATTTTGGCTAACATTACGTGTACTTGCTGATCGACGAAAGTAATGACATGGAGAAAAAAAAAACACCTTAGAAATATTTAAAAATGCTTTTCCCTACATCAAACCTGAAACTGAAAAAGAAGTGTAATGTTAAAGGCATTGCTTTTTACGTTTGAAGGTTAATTTGAAATGTTTTATTCCTCATTTGGTTTTGCACTTTAAAAAAAAGTTCCATATTTGTTGTTACTTTATTTGTCCCCTCAGAAACCTTTTCCTTGTACCAAGATGGGAGAAGAATATTTAAACACAAACACAGAAACAATCACAGATTAACTAAACAATAAAAAAAATCTATGAAATATCAGAACAAATATCAAGTACAGGTCTCAAGTTTTCAGTTCAATCTTGAGACTAAAGTAGTTTTCTTTTAAGAAATAAAATATTTTCCTTAAACAAATTAACTGAATTGTTTTTACTAGCATTTTCTCTTTTATATATTTGTTTTCCTACCTTAAATAGACATTTTTTTGTTTGATTACTCAATTAATCAGAGCAATAACTGACTACTCACTGACTAAAATAACCGTTTGCCACCGCCGCAGTCAACGCTGTGCAGTAAAGCTTTAGCTTCTCAGTCTTCCTCTTCCAGCCGCTGTTGGTTTAAACTTCCACTCCTCAGCTGAGCAGTGAATGGGCCAACAGTCTACCGGCATTTCAAACAGCTTCGGTGTTTCATTAGCTTTTGATAATGGAATTAAACTGGGGATTAGTTTACAGGCTGTCTGACAGCGTGGCCCCTCATGTCATTCGCCCTCGGGGACCAATTTTTCTCAGCTCAGAGCGGTCTTGCTGCGCCTCGGCTTGGACTGCTGCTCTGGCAGGAGGCTGCCTTCCTCTCCCCTGGTGGATTGGTCATAGTTTCTTCATCCATTATGTTGCTATTTGCCACCACCCCCTGCTGTCTGTCAGTGGTATGAAACAATTAGCAATCAATGAGATCCTGCTGTCAACAGGAAGTTGACTGCAAGACATCCATCATACATGTTAGAGAGGGGGAAAGCATGGAATGTCTTCTGAAAACATTTAAAATTAAAAGCATGCAATATTTCTGCGCTCCATCCATATGCATTTTTTTTGTAGTTTAATCTGACAAGAAGTAAAACCTTTCCAACTCTGAAGAGAGAGAATACTTTAAATAAATGCAGATGGCTTTATTTTAGCGAGAGCAGCTATATGCCATATTTATTAAGTTGTTGTTGCGGGAGGGGATGTGTAGGGAAATAAAGTGATGAAGGTGAAAACGGAGACCATTTTAATGAAGTTTTATATAAGGGTACGGCATCCCATGATGCCGTCTGCTTCATGCAAGTCACTCAGACATTAAACAGCTCCTTGGTCTTTCAGTCTGGGTGGGCGGGCTCACTGGGTCTGCATACGCACATGTCACAGGCTACAAGTTGAACTTTTCTTTACTTTTTAAAAATTAGATCAAATTCTGTGTCGTAGCAACTTTTACAGCTTTTTTGTAACATTTTATTTGAAGGGGTGAGCATAAGACGGACATGACAGTGTCGTGAACATGAAGGAGTCTTTATGAATGGTTATGACTGTTGTCATGAAGTGTCATTCAGTAAATAATGACACTTTTAATGTAAAGTTGTACTAAAAGTTCCATTAAATATGCATTGAAAGTGTCAGCTTTCAATGAAGCTAGGCCAACTTCTTATTTTTGGGAGTTGTGCAAAACAAAGGGTTGTATGCTGTTCACGTTAACAGATTTTTTTTGCATTCTAACTTGTAGCAACTGCAGACTTTGTTGTTGTTGTTTTATTTTATATGACAAACCATTGCAAAGTAACATTGCAGTTAGTTGTGAGGTGCTAGGTTTATATCGACTCTTTCCTCTTTCAAATGGGAAATATAACATTGTTCAGTGAAATTTCTACTATTTGATCATATGGGGTTTGAAAGCAATTGGTTTCAATGGATTTTAGAGTAAAGGGGCTACAGATGAATACTTACCATAATGCTTACCATATTTTGATTTTTTTTTTTTTTTTTAGCAAACCACAAAGTAGTTCCTTCCAGTTCACAATTTCACTCCAGATTGTGTCGGTCTGTAAAATTAGCAGTGGGACTGATCATGAAATGTTGAAAAGCTCGGAGCAGGTGCTGTAGGTTTTTTCTTCCTCCAGGTAGCTCCATTGGAATAAGTCCAACAAATTTTAGTCTGAAGTCTTAATTTTTTAGTTTCTCCTCATTCTCAAACACATCAGGCTCGAGCAGCTTGACACAATCGCTGTCATAATCCTTGTGTACAGTTGCCATAGCTACATGAGTGTCCCTTTGTTCTTTAGTCTTGTGACAGATGGACTGTCCTCAATGAAATGTATTCATTGTTTTCTCCTCTTCACTCTGACTGAATAGAACCAGTCTTTGTGTCTGTGCCCAATGTGCATCACCACCAATAGAGAGCATTTCTTTAAACCTGTCATGGGTGGGCTGGTGTTGAGTGGCAACTTTATGGCTTAATAATTGAAACTATTAAAATATCGAGTTTACACATGTTGCAAAATAATTATTTGGGAAGATCCTTCCAAAGGTCCGATGATATAATCGGTATCCGAGGAGATTTAGAGGCATCGGTAGCATATGGGGATGATGATGATGATGATGATGATGATGATGATGATGATGATGATGATGACCAAACAGCAGGTTAGTCCTAGCAGATGTGTGTCACTGTAGTAGTGCAGTAAAACTTGAGTTGCCTAGCCTATAACATAACGTGACTGTTGAACACAGTCTGCCTGTTTGACATGGCAACATTTAAAAATTGTCGGCTGATTGTCATAACCTGAGAGACCACACACAATGCTAAACAATCTTAGCTACAAAAAGTTTGGTTGGACAGTTTGTGGTGTCCAGTCACACGGCAGGAGCAACACACCACGCACAAACTGATTTCATTCACTGGCGTTCAGATGTCAGACGGGAACGCTCGCAAATCATCTTGAGACCAAACTGGAATTCAGAGTAAACAAATATGGCTGACCAGGATGAAGCAATGGTGATAGTTTTTGAACTACATTTAACAGAGAAAAAACAATATAAAGATGTCTTCGACGTCCACCAGACTTTCTGGTGCACCGTGGCGGTTGTTTGGTCTACTGTGTATTTTTTATTCCCCTCCATGTTTCCTTCACATTGCTTTCTGATTGGATACACGCTGCGTTCTCGTTTGTCCCAATCGTGCTCCTTTCGTTCCAGGAACTGGTTGATATGATGTGCAGGTCTCAGCTCTAGGTTCCCTGCTCTGATGACTGTGTCTCATTACAGCAGCTGTCTGAGGGCAGTGATGGTGTCTCTTCTGGGAGAGGTCCTTGGATGTCAGGATGCTCTTTAGCTTTTGATCAGGACATGATTGATTTAGAAAATATGAGATTATTGGCCTCTGATAAAAACTCTTCTACTCAGTCATATTACCAATAGGGGCCTATGGACCAATAGGGGTCCCAAATCGGTGATTCCTTGAGCCAAGTATTGTGTGTGGAAGGGGGGCCGACTAGCCTGGTAAAAACCAGCCCCTTGTTCTATGCTTTGTTTCATACAGGTGGTCTGGATTCTTGGCTATTGAGAAACGATTGCTTGGGGGAAGCATGAACTCTGTTGAAGTTTGAAACGATTTAACCTAATTTTACCCAATTGCTGACGTTTGGCTGACATACCTAACGCACCAGGTTGATGAAGTTTACCAGAAATTGCACGTGTTGTATGGAACTCCATGTGGATCAGGGCTGCATCTATGCCAGCAATAAAGTGTCTCATACATTCCTCTTGCTCCAGCATTAATTGCTCAATATTTGTAAAAGTGGTCAATGTGGACTTAGTGTTTCTGTCCACTTCCTCCTCTGGCATTGCCCAGTGCAACTACAGCTCTGTATAGGCAGTTGTAAAACATTTCCAAAACACCACAGAAAATCAACATCATTCTTTGCTTTGATTAAATTTATGGACCAACCAGACCTTTCTGAGTTACATCCCAGGTGAGTTTTGTCTGGTTTTTCCTCATCGTCCTATATAAATTAAACTGGAGATTCTTAATTTCCCTGAGGCATGAGCATGTGCAAGAACAGTGTCCAGGACGGACTGACAGGCGTTAGGAGTGACAGCTGGAGGTTCCACATTAAGAAGCCTCTTGCCATAAATGCCAGGACAGAAAACCCCTTAACACACCTTGATAAATAATTCTATGAACAGCATTATTCAATCAGGAAAACATAAGTTACCAATTTTCTTCCATTTTTGAAGTAAACAGAAACCCTTCCTTTGAGTGTGTGTTCTTGACACACTAATTGACGTAGCACGCTGGAACACCGGTGCAATGAAAGCACACTTAACTTAGTTTTGCAATCCCTCTGGGGTGGTCAACGTAACATAATAGAGCGCCGGCTGTGTGCTCTGAGGCTGCACTAACGCATCAAACACAGAGGTAATTCATTGCAATTAGAGGCAACTCATTTAGGTAAGCAATGCCGGCGCAACCCCTGAAGAACAGCTATCTAGTCAAAGACATCAGGCAGGTTTTCTGAATCTGAGGGGATAATTTATATTAACAAAGACAGGTTGCTTCAAAGCAATTTGAGACAAGCATTTCCAACAACCCGAGTATTTAACATTATTTGACACATTTGTCTTTGCGTCTCACTGGGAGTGTGTGACTGTTCTTTGGCAGCCCAGATGGGGGAAATCAGAAGCAATGCCATCTTTAGCTCTTCTTTGGGGGGAAGTAAAGTATTAGTAGCACAATATTATCGGCATGGTATCGGTATCGGTCGATATTAGCTGTAACATTTAAAATCGGACATTGGCCATTCCGTCAAAATAATTCACAAATATAAATTTTATATGACAAACCACTGATAATGATGTCTGCAGCACAGCACAATGTCAGATTTGCACTGTTTGAGTGATGTCATTGTCCTAGAGAGCAAATGTCATGAATAAATTTGACAACAAACGTAATGCAAGTTGAAAGTGTTGCATCATTTTTAGCATTTGCATTTGGTAGCAGGCTAAATTCACAAAGATAATACAGTATTTTAATTCCACAGAAGAGTAGGTATAGCAAAAGAATATCATTGTTGGTTGTTGGCCAAATAAGTTTTAGTATATCGGCACATGGACCAAAAATTCAATATCATGCATCCCTAAGCTTTAGAGTTCCCCAATCGTCCCGTTAGAGAAAATGGAGGGGAAAACGATTTTTGATTCTTTGCTAAAGACAAAAGCAAAATCCCACAACCACTAAAATCTGAAGCCACTCCATTTTTGTTTTATATTTTGTAAAGAAGTCGTACTCATGTCATCTTTATGTGCTTTTCATGATTCGCTTTCAGTGTGAAACCGACAACAAAGCAGCTGAAAATGCAACAAATGTTGCAATTTTGGTTCCCGATCAAATCTCGTCTGCTGCACTATCAGGTGTGAAAACACCCTGAATGATTGTAAGAGCGATTCTGCTCTGTGCGTTGCCTATAGATGTTGTGTGTATTTGTGTTGGCCTCATAAAGAATATAAACAAACAGATGTAGTATGTTTCAAAGAAACTTTTTAGCAAACTTTTTAACTTGGTATACTTATCTACTTAGTATGAAGGACTTTTCAGCCAGTTGCTTCTTCCACCATGGCTTCCTCCGTCTATATGACCATCCACTTTCTGCATCTGTTCATGAACAGAAGTTGTTTGTGAAGCCTGAAGAAATTTCTCTTAGGTGTTCCCATGCCCCATTAACTAGAGAGATTTAGAGGGGTGTACTACATCTAATTATGGTCTGATGAAGACCTCTGCGGAGTGACTGGTGGCGTGTAGGTTTTCCTTTGTCAATATGTGTTTCACAAGAAGAGACAAGCGCACATATTTACAGACAACCGCTGAGTCGTCCCACTGATTTCTTCAAAGCCTGAAATCCCTCTCTGTCAAAAGTATTGAGCTTTTGTTCTGAAATGGAAAGGGTGAAGCAGGCTTCCCATAGGTAGCCACCACCAGGAGCTGGCAGATGGAGCCTGCAGCTGTTCTTAGGTAGGAGAGCGGGCTGGAGATTGGCTTGCATTCCCTCTGGACCAAGCCCATCTCAGCGGGGAATTCACAGCCGGGCCTATTCGCTTTGGCAGCCTCTCAGTCTCGGAGCTGAAAGTTCACGAGTCTGCACGGTAATGTTTCCTCTCTGCACCTTTTTTCTCCCTCATTTGAACCTGAGCAGTTCTCCAGAAAGTCTGCAGGAGGAGTGAGCGTTTTGTTCCTACTGATGCAAAAATGTATATGGATTTTTGTGTGTTCATATACATGCCTCATCAATATCTTAAGACCGGAGAAGAAATTATGACAGACAAAAAAAATGATAGGGAAGAGTGATTAAAAACTGTCACTTCCCTATGAATAGACACATGGAAAAATGAAGATACTACTGTACTGAACCCTATTGAAAACCTCCTGGTTATTTTACCAAATATTGATTTCTGAGCTCTAACTGAGTTCAAACATTAGTTTTGTCGTTTCTAAATGAATATGAATTTGTTTTCTTTGCATTATTTGAGGTAAGAAAGCACTGCATCTTTTTCTTTATTTTGACCATTTCTCATTTTCTGCAAATAAAAACATTTTTGCTTGGAATTTCAGAGACATGTTGTCAGTAGTTCATAGAATAAAATAACAATGTTCATTTTACTCAAACATAAACCTATAAAGAGTCAAATCAGAGAAACTGATTATTTTGCAGTGGTCTCTTGATTTTTTCCACAGCTGTTTATGGCTACAGAGGGCAGCAAAATATAAAAAAGACACCATAAATTGTTTAATCATGACAGGAAACTTGCACTGAGTCACTAATGTGGTTCAGGTGGGACGAGGTACAAACCCAGATAATAAAAGAACCTAATGAAAAACTTCCATCTACCGGCCAAGTCCAAACAAAACCAAGACACAAATTTGCAGTCACACAACTGTTGTAAATACTATTTTGTGTGCTTTGTGTTTTTAAAAAAGAATAGTCAAAACTACAAAAAATGAATTAAACAGAGCCGCACGTTTAACATTGATAGTGCCTAATTTTAGCCTTTCAGTGTTTAGGTGGAGGCTTGACTTGCCAACCACAGAAACATTGTTTGGGACACAACATTTACACAGTATTCCCCGTGGCGAGGCAGGTCCACAGCAGGCCGAGCAGACGTGGGTGTGTTTCCAATAATTACTAGTCTGTCTTGTTGTTAGTTGGTCCTCCGGTGCATGACTGACGCCTCGCAAAGATTAAAACTAAGAGGAGCTGCCGGATTTAATAAAGCAGTGGGTAGATCAGACCAGGGGTGTGTCCCAAACCCACACGCTGGTCTCCTTTGGTTACGAGGCCCTCGCCATATCTAGAGGCTATTTTACTAAGCAGCTTCTTCTTTTGTTTTCTCCATGTTTCCTTCTTCATCATCTCATCACTGCAGCTGCTTGAGGAATGATCCCAAACGGCAGGTTTTACTGATACCAGGCAGCTTTTGTGCTCTAAGATGCTGTTTAAAGTTGTGAAATGCAACTTAGAAGAAAACACTTTTAACCGTTGAGCACGTGGTCAAGTTGAAAACGTGGATCATGTGTGCCAAACCGAAAGGCCTATACCAGAAATCTTCCTCACCAGAACCTGTACTGTTTCATGCCTCTCTTCACACATATTATTCAATTCACTTGAAAAATACAATATTAATCCTGAAGAGAAACTAAATGTTGTTGACATTTAATTTATACAATTTCTCTCAAAGAGAGTTGTTGCAGAAGGAAGGATCACTGGGAGCAAGTCTGAAGAAGACGCTGGTGTAAAGAAGCATCATGAAGAGGATGCTCAGGGTTATAAACCTTATGTAAGATCCTCTCCAGAGGTTCTGCAGTCGTCCCCAGAACAGAACCAGAACAGAACCAGCCTTCTTTATCAGGCTGTTGAGGCTTTTTAACATTAGGACACATTTGACTCTGTAGATTAAGTTTTCCACAAATACCACCACACCACTGAGATAGCAAACTGAAGCTATTGTTTGTTTGTTTGTTTGTTTGTTTGTTTGTTTGTTTGTTTTTTTTTGGAGTAAATCATTGTCATATATTGAAATAAAATAATTTCAGACTGGATCAATTCTGAGTCCATTTAAGTTTTTCTCTGAATAGCTTGAAATCATCAAAAACCATCACCATCATTTATTATATTATACTTATATTATCATATAACTTTTTTCAAATGCAAATATTATACTCTTTTTTTACATAAGACTGACTTCTGCAATATATATTATTTCAAAAACACTTGGCATGCTGTGTTTCAATAATAAAAAGAATTGTACCATAGCAAAGATAATTTTAACAAATCTAACTAAAACAAAAAGCTGCAGCAGCGTTTCCTCAGTTGACAGGCCTTTTGCATACTTTACATCTGATTTGTCTCAGCGTAGAAATCCTGTGACTGTCTGCTGCTTGTATTTTGCATATCTTCCCCTCTCACTGAAATAAAACTGAATAAGTTGAAGATTATACTTCGGTTGATTTCCTTTATTTCCGTTTCACTCCAGAGGACAGTGTTCGGAACATGACTTTGCTTTTTATTTTGGCATTAAGGAGAAAATCCGACCTAATTTCGGACTCTGTTTTATTGGAACATTCCTCGTTCCATCAGTCAGACTCTCTGGATAACCTGCAGTAATTTCCAAAATCAGGACAATTAAAACGGCGGACCAAACTACTAACGTGGCAATCGCTGGCTCTGACCAGGACAGGGCAACCAGAATTCATTCATGCAAGAACCCGGGTGTGAAAAGGACAGTTTGTGGCGTCACAGGAGATCATGTGCTGCTCCATGACTTCCTGTTCAGATGGAGTCACACCGGTTGCCTGCTGACCTCCCAGAGGCATCGCTCAAAGAAAAAAAAAAAAAAAAGTCTCTTCTTTGGATTGAAACAACAAAAATTCTAACAGCTCTTTGAAATAGACTGGATTTTTCTAAATAAAAACAATCCGTTTATTTTTGTTCTGTAAAATATTGAAGCCTTTCTCAGAATCATTTCCACCAACACAAAAAGCCAGACTCGACTGCTCCCCTTATTCAAGCCTTGGATAAGTTCTATGATTTTCATTGACATGAATCGAACAATATGGCTCTTTTTGACAGATTTGCTAGAAAGCGACGTGCCCAAAGTGAATTTAATACAGTTACACCTCAGGAACTACAAGGTTTATTGAATTATTCTGATTTGAAAATAAAAGTAAAATTATGGCAAATACTTAAGAGGTCTAGAAATTGACATGTTATTAAGCGACAGCAAATATATATGACACACAATAGAAAATGGAAAAAAAATAAAAAAAAATAAAAAAAGTCCATCTATTATCAAAAAGTTGAGCAGAAAAACCCAGACTTCCCTCTGTCTGGTCATTTGGGCCAGCTTCTTCCACAGCGTTCTCTGGCCAGCCAAGAAAAGCAGTCCCTCTGGTGTTGCAGGTCTTCCTCTGGGTCTGTCCACCAGGAGGCGTCCTAACCAGATGCCCCAGCCACCTCAGCATGCTCCTCTCCATGTGGAATAGCAGCAGCTCTAATCTGAGCCTCTTCTATAGTTGACCAGGTTGTTTGGTTGACCAAACTCTATAAGAGGACAGAATGGCACCATATTGGCTGCACTCCATGAAACCATTTTCAAATACTTGCAATTTCTGCAGCTTACTTTTTTTTTCTTTTAGGTGGTAAATTTATTTTGCCTCTATTTAGACTATAAGAAATGGATCAACACAACTTTATGTCGTGCATTTCTGTTTTGTTCTCTCTCTACTCCACGTATTGTAGGCTTATTTAAAACTAAGGCTGAGTCAAAGGTGACAGGCTTTGTTCTATAAGGTCTGATCTATAAGCTATAGCTATACGGAAGTGGAATGTCACCTAAACACAAATATCTAAATATTACCGTCGGCTTAAATGAGCTGAGGATTTGCCTTGCAGTGACAAAATCTAGTTGTATATTGCAAAAAAAACCCCTAAAAAAACAAAGGAGCAACTTTAATTCCTCCAGCAGTAATCTATGAGTTGTAGTTCAGCGTAGCGCTTCGTGGAGTTTTACATTAAAACCAGCATAACAACCACAAATGGACACTTTTACAGTCCGTGCATCATGTGAATATGTGGAATGTGTTCTGCTTTGCCATGTATAATTGGAAATATATCTTTCCCACAATAATGATGTCATCATTCTATGAGCGCGGAGTGAACCTTTTTAAATATTATGTAATTATTCCTGCTATTTGCTCTCAGAGCAACCAGTCAAAAAAATAAATAAAAAAATAAAAAAATACAGTCACACGCAGGACATGAAAAGTTCCCTTTCTTCTTTGTTGCTGTCTTTTAGAGTACTGGAGCATAAAATTAGAATATCATGCTATAATAGTACTGACAGAGAAATCATTTAATAGCTACAACTCAATTCTGTATTTTGTAATTACTGTAAAAGGCGGCGGTGAAGGAGGGCAGTGTGGACGTCCTGCCCTTATTTTACACGTGAGGCTTTGGTGTTTGCTGTCGAGCCTCGTCTGTCGAGAGAGCAAGAAATCACGTTTGACAGAATTTAAACGGCCCTTTTTTTTCTGCTGGTGAGGTGCGCTGCGCTTAAAGGGAGGCGATTGCACCCAAAGGTGCAAGTTAACATTTTAGACTGAGCAATGTCGGGTCAGAACGAGCGTTTTTATCTGCCGCACTTGCAGAATATGCCCCACATAAAAACGGAGATCTCACAAAAGAAAGGCTCCTTGAAGCAACACGGCAGCCGACACCAAGGATATTTAAAACTATGAATCACAGCATGGAAGAGAAAACACTGGGGGAACAAAAAAACTCTTTTCCACATTCCTCAGAAACTCAAAAGACCCTGCCAGTGTGTAAGCATTTTTCGAAACTTTTATCTTCCTTTTTGCAGCTCATTTTTATGTGCAGTTAAAAACTTAATTTCATTTGAAATTCAGTAACATCCGTAAGCCGTAAGATTCCTGTCCTGTGGAGTGTAATGGCAGCAGGACCTTTAAGGTCTGTTTGTGCTTTAAGAAATGTTCCACAGTAACATGGATACAGCAAAATGAAACTGACTCAAACCAAAACATGAGTCAGTGCAGCTTAAAGTGAGATAACAGACACACCTTGCAGTTCATCGTTAATGTGTCCTTTTCTTCTTGCCGTAGGATGTCATTATTATGTATGGTTATTGTTAAATATATTGCAATAAAACCTCATAGATAAATACTCTCATTTTATATCATTGTATTGTTTCATTGTTAATCTCTACTGGGCCTTACTGCTGTTTTGTCTTAGCTTCTCATTTATACTTTTTCTCAGTTTTCCCTTTTTTTTTGATTCTTTTTAATTTGTTGTAGATTTTTTAAATCCTTGCAGAACTATAAAATCTGCAGAACATGGTGGACACTAACCAGAGCCTGCTGATGCTCTCATGTTGATTTGAAATGATATGATTGTTCCCACAGTCTGAAACTGAACTGGATTTGCTTTGTCACGATGAAAGAACGTACATATGTAGATGAATGTTTATCGCACCAAAAAAATGACAGGATGTATCAAAATAATTTCCTCTAAACTATAGTAAGTTGTTGGCTTAATTCTAAACAGACGCTGCATACTAGAGCTTTCACTTTCAGTATGAATTACTACATTTGCATTGATGAAATTTGGTTACATTTCTCTCAAATTTTCTGAACATTTTTCCTTCTTTTCCAGTTCATTTGGATCAAACTGTGACACTGGGAAGCAGAGTGAGATCAGACTACACTTAGATATTTTGTCATTCTAATAAATCCATATCCTCCAACTGATCAGGATAGAAGAAAGTTAATTCATTTGTTTACTATTGCTAGTATAACATCGATTCTTAGTGCGTTTATGCTATTTACATTTATAATTTGTGTTTTGGTTAACATTTTATTCAAAGGCTGTTTTGAGTGTGTACTCGTGTAAATTGTCAGTATGATTCGGGATCAGACTGCAGGTTGACTTGTTTTAGAAATTCAAACTTTGGGTCTGATGTACCGACATATTCTTCTGTTAAAACATGGAGGAACAACTACAGAGGGCACCATCGGCCTTCTTTCCCCTGTTCATCTTGTTGTCTTTTTGTCACACCGTTACTGTAGCTACCAAACTTTATATTTTGTCTACTCTCCACCTCGTTCAAGTGCCTCATAAAATTGTTTCTTTGCTCTTTTCTCTTGTTGTTGATCATGTCGCTCAGTTAGATGCACTATGCTCCCTTCCACAGCTGTTTCTTACTCTCCTGATTTCCCTCTGCCTGTTTCCCATTTGTCTCTGAGTAGTTCTTCTGGATTGTTTAGTCATTTCCAACTCTCCTCAGTCTTTAATCTCGTATTTTTCCACTGTTTGTTGCTGGACTCTTCCATGACTCTGTCCCTCTGACTCCGTATTTTGCCTTACGTTCTCTAATTAATTACATTTCATGGTCTGTGTTTGCATCCTTTCAAGGTACAAACATGACATTGGCTAATTTATTTTGATATTGATCAGTCATTTTCCTTGCTAAGACAACCTTATTAGAGTATTTTATTATTTTTAAGGTTGCAGTTTTCTGCAATAGGTTCAGAATGTTGGAAAAGATGGGATGCCACTGATGAGCTGCAGATGAGTTGTTGTTTTCCATCATAAAAGGATGAAGATACTGTCCACAATATTGTAATATTTCTGGCTTGAAATCGTACCTGACCTGCTCTCAGCACTGCTGTGACAGTTGTGGTAACCCAAACACAACCTGGGCTAAAGATGTTCTTCCGTGGTTTTTTCTTTTTTTTTTAATTAAAGTAAAACTAGTGGAAACATTCAAGTCTTTATCCACACTGGTTTCCATTCTTTATGTGCTAAAAACAGACAAACAGTGAACCAGCTTCACTTTTGGCTGGACATTCGACACGCACTTGATGAAGACACAAGTTCATCTTAGTCTTGTGTAGGTGGAGCAGGTACAAGGGTGAAATGGTTCGTTCACACCAAACGAGTTACGCGCATCAAAAACGCATCCAACACTTTCAGGTTCAATGTGTGTGCATTTTGAATGCAGACGCTTGATGTTTTGTTCTACACCTAGGGTTTCACGCGTCTGGTTTACATCCAAAGTCTATGTGGAGGTGCGTTGAGGGCGCGTCAGACGCATCAGAATTGCTCTAGTCGTCGTTTTCCGTTACCAGCCTATTTGTCGAATGCATTGGACGCTCTTGGTGCGTCAAACACTCAAAACGGTTCAAATTGAGCCATGAAACTTGCCGCGATGCCCCTCTGCCTCCTCACAGACATTGAATGTCAACCAGATAATACTGACACTTAAAACATGTTTGGTGTGAACGCACCATAAGAGTTTGATCATTAAACAGTAAAAAGTAAAAAACAAATTGTCTTGAGGCATTTCTAAACACAGTTGGACATCAGAATAAACCAGCTTACTGTAAATTCTTCTATCATGATTCAAAGTTGCACCATATGCTGGAGGAAAAGCATCAGAAATAAGATAAATATGATTTTACTTAAATTTGTTTATCTGTTAGTCAGTCCCTAAAATCTGTCCAGTTGAATCACCAATATATTTTCTATCATTTAGGAGGAAAAAAAGTCAAGTTACAAGAGAAGAATACTAGATTGGTCTAATTTTCTTTTTTACTTGTGACTCATAATATAATTCAGTAACTATACAGCACTTTTTTTTTCTTTGAAACCCTTTAAAATATTATAAACTGAAAGCCCTTCAATGTCCCTAAAGCTAACTTCTTGTGAGGACCTTGAATGCAGGAGAGTGAATTCTAATTAAAACTTGGAAACAAAAACTTCTAAGTTTACTGTCCTGATTACCCAACCAAAAAAAAAAGTTTTCCTAGCATCACAAAGTCTAAGAATTAAAGAATCAGTCCTTCCTTTTTTTTTTTCTTAGCACTTTCGCCTCCTGACAAAGACAGATAGGTGAGAGGATTTTGACCCTGCAGTCTTTCTAATAAATTAGGTAAGACGTTGATTAATTTGTCAGGTTAAATCACAGATATCTTCATCAAATGACAGTCCCTTTTCGGCCTATAAATTATTCATATTTATCGCGAGCAATCGGAATTTCAAATCATGCTGTAGGATGTAAGTTGATGACGGTGTCAGGTCCCTCGTAAAACTAGACGCTTAGCAAAACATCATCGGATAAATAGCCGTTCAACCAGCGAAGAGCCATAACTCAGTTGGTAATATTCCTTTCGGAGAGCCAGTCGTTAGTTTTGGGAAGTCCGGCGCTCAAGAAGGCAGAGAGCGGGAAGAGGAGGAAAACGACTCGCAATGTGAACAGCTTTTGGGGCTTCGGCGGCTTCAACATGTGTCCCAAGGGCGGCACTCTGCTGCTGCAGCTTTTGAATATGTATGTGAGTTATTGGTCTTGAGTTGGGGGGAGCCGCTAAATATCCACAGAGTGGTGAACGGGTGACGACAGGGGCCTGGCCTCCTCCTTCCTTTATCTGGGGCTGTCTGCTTTCTGATGTATCTCTCAGCACAACCGCTTGAGATTGCCTCATCTATCATTGGCCTCACATATGAAAATGTTGGATGCTGGCTTTGGGGCCCAGTCACACTGTAACGAGTTCAGTCAGGAGACATGGTCCAAAACCGACACAAACGCAAGAGAAATAAAGGAAGTCTGACAAAAAAAGAAAAGTGATGAGCTGAACTTTAACGACGCTACTCTTAAAAACGCTTTGTTTGTTCGTTTGTTTGTTTGTTTTTTGTGCTCATTTCTCTCGTTTCCAGCTAAGTAATGAGCCCTGTCGTGGCCTCATTAGTAGATTACAGTCTAGTACTTATCAAGTATCTGTGTATATATAATATATATATATATATATATATATATATATATATATATATATATGTCACTCATTTTATGAGTGGAATTTGAAACTACTCAATCGAGCTCCAATCTGTTTTCAGGGCCATATGGGCAGCAGCATGGCGGCAATCAACGGCACAGTCTTGCTGCGAAATTAAAGACATGTTTATAATTATGCTCCCATGCCAAATCTCTCATATCCTGCCTTTGTTTATTGGGTTCCTCTAATAATGTGTGAAGGGAGGATCTTAATTAGATTAGGTTTAATAACGGAGTTACCAATTTGCATTATGCAAGGTCATCTATTATCTTCTGAAACTTGGAGGGCCAGGTTTACGTATCTTTGGTGGAACTTGTTCGGCTCCACATACACACACACACACACGCACACACGCACACACACACGCAAACACACACAACGCTGGATGTTGAAATTAGCCCATAAATACGGGTTTTGCCTCAGAGAGGAAATAAAAGGCTTTTATGATGCTAAGGGCACTTTGAGGGGAATAACTTTGACCTCTGGCCAAGGCAGAAGACATTTGTTGTTCAGATGAATTTTTTAACATGTTGATTACTTACAGTTTAAAAATGTCAGGATCCTGTAATGTTTCGATGCGTTCTGTCCTCACCTCCTTTTCCTGGTGCAGGTTCTCTGTGTGCGGCGATCCGCTGGGTGTTTTCAGATTAGCGCTCCTCCAGTCCAGTCGCCTCATTGATCTGTTTGGCAGCAGTAATTAAGCTCACCGGTTGTCACTGTTTTTTTCCTTCTTTTTCTTTTTAGAACATTTTATCTGTTGCAGATTATTATTTTTTTCTCCTCATGTGGTTGAAAGAACACATCACTGCCTTCACACTGGGGCGGTAACGGCACACCAACATCAATGTGCATTATTACGTTTTCAGTCTGCTTCAATCAAGGTAATGAATTAACTGGATTTCTAACATTCAGAATTTGTCACAGAGTAATTGATTTGGACATTGGCTGAATTTTATCTATTACCTTTTGTACTGTAGTGGATAAAATATGAGTATTTGCTCAATAATGTATGGAGCAGCAAAAAGGGTTTTAAATTGACAATGTTGCTTATATTGTATATACACATTGTAATTAATAGCATTTTATTTGAAAAACGCTGCAATTAACTTGATTAAAAATTTGTCGACACAAGTTTTAAGTAGTGTTGGGGTACGTTTGTTTTATAGGTTCTACAACTTCAACTCTTCTGAGGAGATCTGTGAGTTCAGACAGTGAGATGGTGAGAAAGTTTAGATCTCTGTGTTTCCTCAATTTAATAAATGCCAACAATAATTATAATCTTATGCTTTTATCATAGCATAATAGCTGGTTTTGATGTTTGGGGAAAAAAGCAAAAGTTCCATCTAAATTGAGGCTGGAGTAATTGGTAAGGCTCTCTCATCTGGGAAGATTACGATTCTCATTGGTAAACAAATTAAAATGATTCAGTAAAACCTGGCAACTCCTTCTGCAATATATCGATAACTCTATTTGAAGAGGGTTTGATTCGAGCCTCGGTGTGATAAGACATAAGTCCTAGGCAGAGGGAGGAGGGTCATGGGAATGCTCCTGCTTATTTATGTCACTTTCTGTCTTTCTTACTTTTTATGTTCACATAAGAAAAAATAGGACAAATTTGTAATGTTGACATTTCAATTTTCATGTCTGATATCCTCAATAAAACTGTTTGACAACGATATTCTGTCAAGTGGAGATCACAAGTCTGTTCAGGCCAGTAAACGACTTCTACACCAAACCCACTCATTCATTTTCCTCTGGAGGCCAGAAAGTTAAAACAGGAATCGACTGTCTCCCAAGTTGAGTGCTGTGTGGTAAACTGTGTGCTGTTGTATCATTCAGAATTCATTCCACCTGAGCTAACAGGTTGAGACTACAGAGAAACTTCAACACACCATAACCCCCCTCTGCACCAAAACTCTCAACAGCAGTCGTCAGCGAAGTGTCTTTGCTTGACTTGACCATCATTCCAGAGAACATGTCTCTGCTGCTTTCGAGGCCAGTGGTGGAGTTACTCACAACGCTGCTTCTGACACTTTGTGTGGCGCTCAGCAGTGTGAGGCCTGGTTGCAGCTGCTTGGCCTTTGAAAACCCATTCCACTCACTGTTCTGAAGCCAATCTGAAGGCCACGTGAAATTCAGATACTGCAGATACTGTAGCTGTTGACCTCGGCACACTACCGCTTTGTGGCCGAGTCGCTGCTGCTGGTAATCACTTCCACTTCATAATGATCCCACTGACAATTTGACTGTGGAATATGTGGTGGTAAGATTTTGTGACTGCACCTGTTCATAGCATCATGGTAGCACTACACTGAAATTCACTGAACTTCTGAGAGCAAGCCGTTCTTTCACGAACGCCTTTGGAAACCGCTGAAACAACCGAATTTAAATATTTGAATGGGGGACCAAATACGTTTGGCAGTTCCTACTTCAACTTATCGACATTCTTTGCTCCCAATTCAACCAGAGCTATAAAAGCACAACTGATACAAGTTCAAAGGAAGGAGAATAAACAACAAACCTACCTACAGACACATATCCGACCTTCACTGTCCATATCATCACTTCCCTACCTGGATGCTTGGCTCGGCTCTGCTGTAGACATCTCCATCCGTGGAATACTAACAAGTTGCTACCCTGCTAAAAATCAGTCAAGTCAGACATCAAGATTCCTCTGTTTACCAGAGAGATGAATCCAAAATGTAGTTATGCTTTGACGTAAGGCTAGAACACGCCCAAATATAGAGACATAGATACACATACATGACATGGATCAAATGATCATACTTCATCAACAGATGAAGATGATGTAAAAGATCCCAGTGTTTTGTCAACAACACTGAAATAAAAATATATATATATATTGATAAGAATAATAATCACCATCAACGTATGGAACACCTTTACTTTCCAGTCTGAGATATTAGGAAAATTGATCTTTCTGAGAGTTCTTAACAGAGGGCTCCACAATCCAAGGGCTCCAAAACATTTAGTAGATGGAGCCTCTTAAAGTAAAAAACATTTTTTCGAGTTAAATGAAATACAGTGTATCTTGAAGCCAGTGGACATATGATGGAGGTTGAAGAGACTTCATTATAATCTTTGTGCCAAAAAAAGTCAAGAAAGCTAAGCTAATAAAGATCTTTACCAGAGAGATCTGAACATGTTTTTGATTCACTGTTTAAACCTTTTTTTTTATTATTTATTTATTTTCAGTTTCTCATTTTTGTGTTATATCCTGAATGAAAAAGAAGTAAAAAGTTATTTAAAACTATACCAAACTCTGATTAGTAGTGTACAATAATAAACAATTTCATACGTTGACGTGTCATCAAAATTACCTCAGGTTTCAAATTGTGGACATCCGTCAAGATATCAGTTGATTCACTCTACCCACAGAGTTGCCACCTGAATGCAGAGCATCCCACTGCTTCACAGAGCTAAAAACAGAGCAGTGACATGACAACCAGTTGGCTTCATACAAATAAAATTCAATCTAACAAGACGATCACTTCCTCCTGTTTTAACAGATGGTACTGGAAAAGTAAATCAAACTCTGAAAATGAAAATACCCCTAACTTAATTTAAAGTGTAATCGCAGCACTCATGTGTTTTCCGGACACTCATTCTCCACAAACTGAATGCAGAAAATCTGTTGTTTTAAGGCTAGTGAACACTGAAAACAAGTTAGTTCGACCTTTTCTGCTTTTTATTTAGCATTTTTGCGTCAAGGAAAGTTATCAAAATATTTGTTTTTACAGATGATACTGGTAACATGTTGTTCTGTGATGGAGTGGAGACCTGTCCAGGGTTTACTTGTCAAATGACGGCCGGAGAAAGGCACTGGACACCTTTGCTGCAGACCAAGTACAACCTTTCATGAAAAAGATATTATCTGATAGCTTAGTCCTCCTTTATCTGGAAAAAAAAAAAGGTTCAAGAATGGTTTGAGAAGCATAAAGATTTTGAGATGTTGATCTGCCCTCCAGATTCCCCAGGTCCCAATCTAATAAAACACACCAAACTCTGGCCGATGTCCACAGACAAGGATCTCTGATTGGCTTGACGTTTTCCTTCGAGAAAACAACACTTAAACACAACCTTTGAACCGAACAAGCTGAATCAAATCAAAGCTGTTAAACTCCTTCATATGACAGGACACCTGCAAGACATTCAGGGTGTGAATCCCTGGACAACAACTGCTTTTGACTACTTGACAAGGTTAAAAGTTTAGCTCTCTCATATCAAAGTATAAAGATGTCAAGACTGGCTAAAGACTACGTCATAGTAATGCAATATTTGTTCACTCCATCGACTGATGCAATCTCACGATGTATGTGTTTTTTTCAATCACATAAAGTGGTCTAAAGCTTGAAAGGATGTCAGCATGTAGGCAACACCCCCAATCCCTGGACACCCCAGCCCCCATGCCCAACACCCCAACCCCCCATGCCTGCTATGGCTTTGTTTTAACTGCAGAAAACTAAGAACACAGGTTCAAAGAGTAAACACTGAACTCTGGATCATGAATCTAATAGTTAACATGGTTTATGAATAATTTTCAAACTCTATTTGTATCAAACTCTCTTTGTGCTGCACGATGAGCACAAAATTGGCCGCGGTGTTGAGTAGTCACTTACAACGTCTAAAGGAGCGATCAGAGAGGCAGAGCTGATGGTCTTGTCATAAAACACAGCCGAGGTGAGACCAATGAATAAGTGAAGGAGACCCGTGTGCTAATCCCACAATCAGCAGCGTCTCCACGGAGAGGTTTAGCAGGAAAGCAACAGCTGCAGTGGTGCGCCGGTCAGAGCAACAAAGCCCGCAGGTCATCTGGCAGAGGTTTAATCAACACCCAAATCACAGCAGCTCGACCGGGAGGATTTACTTTCAGCGCCGCTTTTATTTCTGTTGTCTTTCGCTCTTACAGGAAGGCCCTTTCATGCACTTGCTGAAGGCCGGCGTTGAAATAAGGAGTGAGCTTTGCTGGCCGTGTCATTAAGAGAGAAGAAAAGTTTCTCACATCAAGGTGGTTGTTTTTTTAACTATTATTATTTAAGACGTTCGGGTCGTGAAGCTGGTGAAGGAAGTTCAGTTGAACATCTTTTCATTTAAGTGTGAATAAAGTTCTCATAAATATCATGAGACTTTAGTGTTTAGTAAGAAGGAAGAGGAGTCATTTTATCAACCTGTAAAATTCTACAGTGTATCTTTGGTCTTTCTTCTTGGTCTCTAGTATTTGTTTGAACAATCACCTCTTATTGAACACTCACCACTGCTGAGTGGGTGGATTTCTAAATGTTCTGTTTTGTGTTCGATGGATAGTGAAGAATGACTGCTAGGACTGGATGTTGCTTACAGATGTTTGTTGATCATTTTCTTGACGAAACATTTTTTTTCTCCAATAAAATGTGATTGTTTTTATACTTATAAAAAAGTTTTTAATTTAGACCAGAGATTCTTTACATGTTGAGTTCTCAGAACCTGTTTCATCATAGAATATTATTCTTTACACACAACCTCCTACCTACATTTTTCTTATCTTTTTCCTTCTCTGTAATTCACCACCCGATGAAAACGTGACGCTGGTTTAATGATTCATAAAGTCGCATTTGCATTACTGTAATCTTTGACAAATTGGAGATGAGAGAAGTTTAAAAATGTCAGAAAGACCGTTTGTCTTTGGACCTGCCGTTAGCTCCATCTTCTCAATCTGAATTTAATGAAGACACCAAGAGAGTTATCTACTGTACTTAAGATTTCCACTGCCTGAGCCCTTCTTTTACGACGCTGTCCTATTAGGTTTAAACTAAAAGGTGTAAAAGAAAGATTTTTATTTCCTTCAGTGTTTCACTCTGACTGAGCCAAAACCAGTTTTGATTGTTTCCAGTTCAGTATAAATGTATTTATCTGAAGTATTTTATTTGTAAGTGCATATATTCATTTTTGTTACAATGAAGGTGGCACTTTTTGTGTGTGTGTGTGTGTGTGAGACATATAAAACTCCTTAACATGTTTTGTGGCAGAACAAAAAAGACAAAAAAGTAATTGCTTAGAATAAGCTAAAAAAAAAACTTAATGGCTGGTTTTGCCTCGAGCAAATGACAAGAAAACACCAAACTCAGTTGTTCACTGTGTGAGAATTATCTAAAACATATCAAACGCCTACAATGGGTGTGTCAGTCAGGAGATTCATAGATCGATACTGATTTAAAGTCACAGTGGTGCTTTGGGCAGAAAGCATTGTTAAAAGTCTTATCATGAACAAAGCATGAGGAACGAATTATACTACAAATCACAGTTCAGATCCAGAGACACATCCAATTCCCTTCTCTGCTGTAATTACCGGGGATCAGGCTTTATCGGCGGCAGACATCAGCCCTGAGATCTCAGCAAAAAAAAAAAAAAAAAAATTAGGAAAGAAATGTCTTCTGCAAATAAGAGGAGGCGGCGAGAGCGAGCTCTTGAACAAAAAAATAAAAAAGCCAATGTTGAGTGAGGGGATTATCAGCCGGATGTCAAATATCTGGCTTCAAACACGGGACACAGGTAGGAACCAAAGGACGGCTCGATTGTCTGCAGGCCCTGCTTATCTCCAGTTGGAACTTTTCAGAGGGTCGGCTTTGAATCCCGACAAAGGATCCGGCCAACAGCTTCCGCTTTCTGTACTTCATCTGAAGACCGGCAGTGGATCAAAGGATCTGACAGCAGATATTCTAATTCAATGTACTTCTAAGAGATTCTCGATAATGTTCCTTTGCTTGGAAGAATTGAATATGGGCGGACGGCTAATGCTTACCTAGAGGGATACTTAACAAACGGCGGAGGATGATTACACCGTACTTCAACTGCGATACATACACAAGCATAATAACACCACTGCTCATAATTAGTCATGCTGCATTTGTGGCTTTTATCAACCACTTTCACTGAAACTAATTGGCTGTTCCAACTGTGTAAGCCACTCAGTACAGTGGGGAGAGTGGGAGGGGCTTCGCTGGTTATTATCAGGGAAAGGAACCCCACGTACAAAGTGCTGAATCAAGACATTGTTTCCATTCGCACTAATCACTTCTCTTTGCTAAACATTCACAACCCTGTGGCTTAAAAGCATTTCACAGCAGTCAAAGGAAGAAAAGAAAAAACTTTTTCAAGTCTACCAGAGGTCACCCTTGCTGGTACACAAGCTTGCATGTTATCTGCCTCGCCTACGATGAGAGGACATGTGTAATCAAAGAAACAACCAGAGCAGACTTTGTAAATCTGAGGTTTCTCGTGTCTTTTGCGAAAACCTAATTATTTAAATGAGGAACCAAAAGAATAAAACGGTCACCATCAGGCTGAATAGTAAGTAGGAGGATCGTGTTAGTGTGTCGCTTTAGCTCTGTTTTTTGTTTTGTTTTGTTTTTTTCTTCTTTGCTTAGTTTGACTTAATTCTATGAATGGATTTTGTCAGAATGATGTTATGCACAATTGTACAGGTTGACCAAACATTAACAGGCTGTTTCTGAACAAAGAGCACATGAGCTAATTACAGCAGTTTGTAGATGTTTCTGATACTCAGACAATAAACATGCATGCATTCAATTCTAGATATATTATTAGGAAAAGCAATCAAATATGTGGCAACTCTGAATGTAAAACGTTTGAGTTTCTTATGAAAAGCTCAAACATAAAGCAAACACAATCATTAATGTAGAATTAAAAAAAACAAAAAAACAATAAAAACAATCCTGACTGTCTGATACTGAGTCAGGCTAAACTTTTCCTGTTTCAGGCTAGTTAGGACTATCACAATTATTTTAACTGAATGTCAAAATACTAATTTAGACATTTTTTCATCACTAATTTAAAAAGGTCACTAAGCGGTTTGAGCAAACCCAAAGGATTATATCAGAGTTATCTCACAGGTTAATTCAGAAAATCTGATATAAATGGAGACACACAGGAGGACATATTTTAAGGCAACACCTAAAAAAACCACAAATAGACTTATAGACAAATATGTTGTTGGAGCGTTACTTTCTGGAGGCTTCATGTTCTCTGATATCATGAAATTGAAAGGCCAATAGTGTAAATATTATAATCTGACTTGTAAAGATGATTCTGTGGACAGCTCCCTGTCCGTGGTTCAGTGTTGGAGGAATCATTTTTCATTGCTCATATTTTAAATATTTGAAAGAAAATGCATTTTAGTAAGCTGAGACCTGATGGTACTTGACACATTATTGGTTGGTGTTAGCAAAGGAGCCAATCCTGCAGTCACATTAATTTTCCTTACTGCTGATTGGCTATGCTCCCGAGAGCAGAAATAAGATATACTGTACATATTAGCTTCTGCATTAGAGCTAAGATGGTTTCCACTGTGCGTATGAATGCATATCAGGTATATTTGGTGTTTCAACCATTAAAATAGGCAGTTCTAATCGTTTTAGAGGCAGTGTCTGGTCTTGAAGGATTTTAGTTATCTGTCCACTGTACAGCAACATTATTTTCCACTGAGTTTTATTGTTAATGATCTCAAACAGTTATTTCAGGATTTCCAGCAACAGAGGCTGAAAACTTCAGAAGAAACTGCTTTTCAGCTCTAAAAACTTCAACAGAATGTAAGATTCTGTGTGTCTGATTGTTTTCATGTAGTTAGAAAACATTCTGCTCCCTTAACAAAGTTCTTATAACTTTCCTTGGCAGCCTAGAGTCAGGATTTACCTGAATGGTTAGGTCAGGTGTATAAAGCAAAACCTGTTGATGGAACAGAGAGGTTTGTGTTCAGCTGCAGCTCTGTTCCAGCTAGGTTTATTTTAAGAAAATGTTCTTTTGTCTGCAATAATTTTTTTAGCCGAGAGGTGAAACTGAATAGTTACAATCTGGGCCTGATTGGAGAAACACACACACAAAAAATCCAGGACAAAAATCAGACATTATGTTCTGAAGGTCCACCATCACCCTGATTACAGAACTGAATCGTTTACCAAATGATCATTATTTTTGGATGTGGGACATTGTGGATCAATCCTTTTATTGTTTTCAGACTCTGATTCTTAGGAAGCCCTGCTGAGTGTTACAGCACACCTTATTCAGGTTGGACTGTGATTATTATGCAATTACCAGTTAATTAAGGCCTTTTGACTGGAGGTAGCAGAACTGACAAACAGTACATCACTCTTTATACATACTCCCTTTTTACAGCTTTTATAAATTGTTCATCATCAGAAAGATTTGGCTTTTTTGACAAATTGCATAAAACCCTGTTAATGTCTCAATGAAAGCTATGTATAAACATTTAACATAAACTAAGTGATTGTATAACTTTTCACCCCCTTAGAGTCGGTATTTAGTAAATTCAACTGTGGCTGCAATAACGGCGCCTGCACTGTGTGGATCGGACTTTGAGGTTGATATTAAAATATTATATTTTATTATTTTGTAGTACTCAGTTTTCACTTTGGCATTCAAGGTATTTTTTTCCTTTTTTGGGCATTTCTTGTCAAAAAAGCCTAACTTTGTTCATCAGGATTGATCTGTGCGATAGCAGTGAAAATGGCTAAACATCTGAGGGGCTGAATAGTTTTTACTCCAATGGCCACCAAAGTCGCCTGATCTCAAGGAAATGCAGCACCTTTGGGAGACTCACATCATGGATGTCCGGTTGACAGATCTCCACCGACAGTGTGATGCTATCATATGAACCAGGAAGTCTGAGGACAGCTTCTGACATCTTGTTGACTGTATCCCATGAAGAATTCAGGCAGTTCTGAAATCACACGGTTGTCTTAAAGCGGATATGGAGAAGGCATTCCTAATAAAGTGGCCATTGAATGTGTTAAAAATTTAAGTGCAACTAACCAAAATGCTAAACTTGATTCAACATTTTTTTTATCAGTACTTGCTATTCTTTCTTTTCTTTTTTTTTTTTTTTTTTTTTTTTTTTAGGAAAAAACAGGTGACATTTTGCTGTCCAGCTTCACGTCTCAAAGCCTGTGTCTGTGGAATGTAACTTTTATAAACAATATGTTTTTTTGTTTTTTTTTTTCGTATTTGTTAAAACGTCATGACAGTTTGTCATGAGAAAAGATCAATCTCCTCCACATCTTCCCTTCTGAAGAAATGCACCGCTGCCGACCAAAAACAACTAATCAGAGTCAGGAGGAGGGTCTTAGCGCTGTCAATCACCCTCATCTACTCCCCGCTAAATGCGCTAATGTCTGAGGAACAACTTACCATTACAAGAAACCGCTTATCTGCCGTCAGTGGTGACCATGCTAACTAGCCTTAGCATTAACAACTAAAGAGAGGAAAGGGTAATTAGCAGTGTGCACAAGATTGTGATTGACAGCGCTAAGACCCGCCTCCTGGCTCTGATTGGTTGTTTCTAGTTGGGAGAAGGCAGAGAAGCTCAATGTTTTTTACAGATTATGTGTCTTATTATTCTCTTGTTATCTTTTTAGTTTTTGCGCATATGTGTAAAAAAATATAAACATTTTTTTTTAATATTTGTAGTATTAAAACCGTATCTGGTTTAAGTCTCTGATTTCCCGCTCAACTCGTAAATTCTTGTAAATATCAGTTCTGCGTGGCCTCTTTGCAGAGCCAGAATTCCCCGCGGTGCTTGGTCTCCTGCCACACAGCGCAGTCTGCTGCTCGACGGGTTTCATATGCCGAGAAGGTCATGTCTCCTGGCGGTGGCTCTCATTGTCCTTCAGCAGCTCCTCTGACACTAATCCAGACGCATCAGTTTTAACGGCGTCCCTCCACTGCAACATGCCTCCACGGAGATCAATCAATCTGTCGCGTAATTTCATCAGGATCTCTTGTTCGCTCCTCCGTTCTTTGCCTCCTCACCTTCCACTCGCCCTCCCTGCCATTTTCCCAAAAGCGTGCGACAGCCAATTAATCAACATTCAGCTGGAGCGTGGTATTTAAAGTTGCCTGTGATTCCACTGGGACACGCAATCAGACAATGGTCAATGAACTGATAATAAGTGTGCGAAGCAAAGTCATAAATATCACTCTCCCTCCTTCCCTCCTCCTGGATGATGGCGGATCCTTACAGCTGTGGGACTCCAATGAATTAAACACACGTCAATAAATTGTTTGAGGTGTTGAGCGGTCTCTCTTACCTCCTGTAAGGAGAGGGGCAACATTTCTGGAAAACACGCTGGTGTTTGTGTTGTCTTCTTTTTCCCCAACCCCTCATTGCTATGTGAGGCACACGCTAACTCTTCTGCATGTTTTACCAATGACAAATGGAGGACTTTGGTCTTCAGAGGCATGAAGAGAAATAGGCTGAGGAAGGGGCTTCAGGGCTGTAAGCACCAGTGGCTCCGGGCCCAGGGGCCACAAGTTTAGACGAGGGACGGTGTAAGTCTGGACTGAAGAATGAACACACTCGCACGGGAGAGGCTAGGAGGAAGACAATTGGCCGCATTGTTTTCTCCAGCCTGCTGTTGCATCACAATGCACAATCCCAATGCACACTTCATGAAAATGGATTTTGCTGTGGAGAAGGAAAAAGGACATCTGAGGCCTCGGCGGAATGAGCAAACTTTCGGTGTCCATCCCGCACCTGAATGTCTCATGAATGTACAGAGATAAATGCAAAAGAAAACCTGAAATTTGTAGAAGTTAATAATTACACAAACAACAAACAGCCGCGAATAAAGTACTGGTGCTAACTAACCATGTGCCGGCTAACAGTCTGACAGTGTATTATGGTTTTTAAAAAACTACTGTATCAAAACCAGGAAACCTTTCATGCATAAATTATGATGCTTTTTGTCAGAATTTTTTTTTCAAAGTTGCTTTTGATTTTCTTAAAGTATAAAAAAAGGATGGGGGAAAAATTGTAAAAAAAAAAAAAAAATCTTGAGGTTTTTTCAGTGATCAGTTGTAATTTTTCTTCAAATACAGTTATTATTTGGAAAATACATCAGTAGTATTAGTCTTTAGGGGTTACTTGATGTCACAATACTTTTTTCACAAGAGTTCTTTACAGTAGAAGGAAGGACTGGACATTCCTGAGTTGCTTGTTCGTCCACCTGCCATACTGGATTGAAAATCAATGTTCTGGAGTAGTAGTTGGCCAGTAGTTGGCAGTGTATTGTATGATGCACTAGTGTCCACGTCAGAGGTCTGTGTGCATTTATAACATGAAAATTCACAAGAAACACAAGAAAACTGCTTTTAGACAGCTGTCCACTGCAGTGACCGCCATGCAAGACAGGGTTAAAAGAAATGCCATGTCTCAACATAGTACCTAGAGACGTGAACTGATGAGAATTTAGCAATACCGATTCCATTATCAATCTCACTTATCGATTCTCTAATCAATTCTCATTGAGTTAGGAAATAAAGTCAGTGAGTTAAAATAGGCATCATGTTGTATTTGGTTCATACCGAATTAAAAATAAGAATCCAGCTGTCAAATTAACATCTTAACATGAAATGCAACTTTTTACACGTCAACAGTTTTTGTGCTGACAAATTTGGATGTTTGTCTTCTGAGGTTGGATCTGTCCAGACTTGAGGTACGTCCAGCTGTAACGGCGCCAGCAGCTCTGCCGTATGCATAAATGACCTGATGACAAACTGAGCATGTGAAGAGGGAAAACCAAAGCATAGCACGTCTAGATTACCTTGTAAATCTTTTAGCATTGATCTTATGCTTAAACTGAATTGGCATAAACCGTTAGACCTGTTTGAGCATGTAAGCTCCCAGCGTTTACACCCCATTCCTCTCCCTTCACTCATCACATTTCAATTTACAAAGGTCATATGGAACATAGAGAGCCATCACAATGGATTTTTGATGTCATTGTGTTTCAGCAGGCAGCTCCATCTTCCTTCCAGTCAGCCAAATGCTTTCTAATCTTCTGCCCTTGTTCTACTTATCTGTAACAAAAAAACTGAAAAAAGTTCCCATTGAAGGATTCCTATGGTCTAAGAAGAGTGTGTGGACATCTTGGGTGGACATTTTCCCATCCACATGAAAACATAAAACTGCCCCAAACAAACAATCCTTCCAATTCGTGGTTAAAGGTTTATAGGTTTGGCTAATGTAGCATACTAGCTAACACAATGCGGCTAAAGACTAAAACATAAAAACATCTATGCTTTGTTTGTATCTTTGTATGTGTGTGAGTTTTTAGAAAGGCTTAATGAAAGGTTGATACTGGAAAACTTAAGTCCAACATGCATCATAAAAAATTTCCCTTCACAATTTTATTTTATTTTATTTATTTTTTTGCTAACTGCAGACATTTGGGTGAAAAAAAGGAAATAAAATCACATAAAAGCAAAAACTGAAGTACAAACAGAACAAATGAATCACAGTTACCTGTAAAATGGATATCCGAATGCTCGACGACCCCGAATCCACAGTGTTGTACTTAACATCAATTCAGGTGTTTGCTCTGTACATCTGTTAAATACTTGATATGTTGATTCACGTCTAAAATCTTAATAATACTTCCCAAAATCAGATAGTTATTGTTTTAACCTTTAAACAATGCACAACAAAAGCACAAAGTAAGTAATCACACTGACCTTAGCGGGCCTCAGAGAGCCACTTAATGTGTGGCCTTTCTAATAACATCATTTTAGCTGTCAAAGGAACACAACGCTTTCTCCACTGCTTTCTCCAGCACTTTCTTTTGTTCTTGCTTATTTTGTCTTACATAAATGTTTCAGACCATCAAACAAATTTTAATACAAGATAAAAATTACCTGGGTCCGTACAAAATCCAGTCCTCAGATGATGATTTCATTCATTAGGTGTAAACAAACATGTTTTTACAAGTTATATCCTCCCTTGTTACATCATAAAATAACTGTAGTAAACCTCATTTTTAAAATTCAGCTTCATTCACCGCAAACAGGCCTGATCACTGCTAAATGTGTGAAATTAAAAACATCAGTTGAATACAAGATAGCTGGGAACATGAAGCAGGTAGCATTCAACACCACATCAATGCCCACTCTAAACAAATTCAAGATCCCGTAATAAATAACCTGAAAGACGATCTGGAAAGGTTTTAAAAGCCATTTCTCAGACTGTGGGACACCGGAGAGCCTCAGTGAGAGTGAGAGCAAAGCAGAGAAAATGCGGAACATGTCCCAGGAACGGTCAGACCTGAATCAGATTGAGTAGCAAGAGCCCAGGTTGATGATATGAAACAAATGGCAAACAGAAGAAATATGTAAGGGAGCAAATACTTTTTCACAGCATTAAGGGACTTGTCCGAAGTCAGAAACTGTTTCATTACTCAGTGAACCTATAATACTTGTGTGGTAACACTGGATAAAACCTAACCAGATCTAAAATATAGCTTTTAATACAACCCCAGAACGCATCAGTCGCTGCATGTTTGCTCTGATATATGCTGGCTCTGTTTACACTATAAAAAGATCCAACCCGGAAGGATTTGTGTGTGTTCTTTTCGAAGCACCTTAAGGCAGCGCGCGTGTCGCCGAGGAAGTTAAATGGCCCGTGTCACATCAGTTCAAAACCGTTGCACCACTAATGATGGATAATCTTGTCAGGGACGGTTCAGACATGTGACCTGCAGGTTTACCTCAACATCTGTCTTCAGTTGCGACAGATTAGCAAGCAGATGTGAGTTATGTAAAGAATTCCTGAGTGTCAGGAACAACGCCGTTTATCGACTAATTTACGGCAAATTGTTGTGCTCGTACATGAAACGTGGAGATACGCCGAAAGCATAAAAAAAAATAAAAAAAAGACCCCGAGACACTTGTTATCTCAGTATAGCAAAAAGAATTCATTTAAGACGTGAGATTACAGAATGTTGCACTTGGACAGATTTATTTCATGCTAAGTGATTAAGCAGCAGCAGAAATTATACATGTTGATAGAAACCTATTCGTATAATGCTTTTTCAAATGGGAGAAAAATGTAACGCCTTGCATTTTTTTTCTTTTTTGACCTTTATATCATGTTATAATTTTATTCCCTCATTAAAAACATAAGTGGAGTGTTACCAACCATTCGGGGTTGCCTTATGGTTTGCTCATACAGTGCAGTGGCGATTTACCTAAAGGTCCTCCTTGAAGCTGCAGACCCCATCCGAGCCTCCGCCTCACAGAGCAGCCGTCACCCCCGCCTTCACTAATAGGCTCCCTCAGACTAGCAGCAGCAGCAGCAATTAGCAAACACCTGATAGAACTGCAGATCTGCTGAGCTCGCCATACAAACTACTTTTCAGTCCAACGCTCTTAAGAACGGTTGTAAAAACGTTGTTGAGATGACGTGGTGAAGGGGAAGTGTTGGAAAGAGTAGGAGCTTCTTAAAGAGACAGAGACCAATTTCAAATCACTAAATTGCAGATTTCTTAAGTGACGTTTGATATATACAGCATTTTCTTAATAGCAACTCAAGTTAACACCGTCACTTGATTGTGCTAGAAAACGGCACTGGGTGTCCGTTTTATACGTAACACCGCCCCTTTAAGTTCTATAACGGTCTGAGAGGAGAATGGGAGCAACTGACAGGAAATGACTTTGATTAAATCCAAACTCAATACAACTGCAACAACGATCCCAACCACACCCTCCATTATATGTGCCAGTGGATTTTATTGTAAGATAATGAGGCATAAAACAACCAACTCACTTGCTGTCTACTTAGAAATAGCCATTATAGGTTTTACTTCTACTACCTGTGATTAGAAGACATAAAAATTCTGCTTCGGAACCCAGAACAGGAACATTTAGTTTTATTCTTCATTCAACACAGAACAGAAATAAAATAATTGCTTAGAACAAACTTAGGATCCAGATAAACTCCTATTAGCTTATAAATTGTGGACTACTTATTATACCATACCAACTTTATTTATAAAGCACTTTAAAACAACCACAGCTGATACAAAGTGCTGTACATCAAAACACAACATAACAATAAAAAATATAAAATAAAAACTTACAGTTTAAAAACAAAAACATACAATTTAAAACTAGATCCCACTAGAGTTGAAAGCCAAGTAAAATAGATGGGTTTTAAGACGAGCTTTATTACTCCTATTAGGTTATAACTGTGAAGTACTTTTGTTGTCATTTTGTTTTTCTTTAGCTTTTCTTCAGTTTTTTTTTTGTTTGTTTCTTTTGTTTGTATCTCATCTTATTCATGTAAAGCACTTTGAAATGCTTTGCTGCTGAAAATGTGCTGCATAGATAAGCTGACCTTACCTTACGAATAAATGAAATTTCAGAAGAGCCCTGTGCCAAACAGACGATCCTAGACAAGGCAGAAATAGTTTTGTTTCACTTGTTCGGTTACAAGTGAAAAATAAAAGGGAAAAAAAGGGAGATACTGACATTACAACCTTTGATTGCAACCTTTTACAACTTTCTAATAGGGCTTATTTTCCCAGGTCTTCACACGCTGCTGCCAGGATTCCAACAGGTGAGTTCTCTCAGTTAGAAGCCCCCCTAATCAAAAGAGACTTTACCTCCCACATCAGATCTTTGTGCCAGTGGCTTGATTAGCTAATCTTCAGCAGTGGGGTTCCTTCCAGGTCTGCAGCAGTCGCACAGGGAAGTGCTGGTCCTTGGGGGCCCCACTGTTTCCTCTTCATACAGCTCTTCCTGCTCTCCTGCTGCTCCACACTTTAACTCACAGGTGCAGCTATACCGAAATTGCTGGGTAGCGATGGGTGGCTATAAATTTAGGTTTTCAATTATATTATCAGGAATACGGGGTTTGTTAAAGGTTGTTGGTGATTTATGCTGGGCTGCTCTAACTTTACTGTTGCGAAAATAATGCAGATCTAGGCCATGCGGCATTCATTAGAGCGAATGTTCACACTGCCCAGCTGGCTGGTAGCAGTCAACAATCACTTTAGAATGTAAAGAAATTAGAAAAGCCTCCATTTAATCGGACAAACATTAATAATTGCAATACACTAATTTTGGTGTTTTTATTGTGCTGATTGATGGCAGCTGGGTAAAAGCTGTTGCGTGTTGGACGTTCGTATGCGTGGGGTTAGGAAGCATGAATCTTTGTGGAGGATTTCCAGAAAAGGGCAGCTGGTGATTTTTTTTCTTTTTTTCTGTAAACTAAATGACTTTATTCACAGCGTTCTTAAGAAAAGATGCTCCTGGTGGTTGCCTTGTTGAGCGTCACCAGCAGCATTCTCTTCACACAACTCCTTTTTTTATTGAAAAAAAAAAATGTTGGCTTTTATTCAGTAGAAACTGAAAAGGAAAAACAGCAGAGAGAGAAAAGGAGGACATGCCATAAATGGTCCAGAGTGAAGATATTCTGTGTAGAATACATTTTATTTATTTATTTATTTTGCTACTGTGCTGACTAAATTGCAGACATCGGCAACAAGTCTTCCTCAGAATGGCCGTCCCAGCTTCTGTGACCACATTGTTGACTTAGGGCTGAGCAATAAGTCAATAACAATATATATCGCTATAAACACATGATCAATATCATTTGAAAATATGCAAGAGACTTAAAAATGTACTTTAGTTATTATTTCTAATTCATGTTGAGTATTTGTGAATTTTATCTCATAGAACTATTTTTATTTGCTGTTTTAATCATTTTACCTGTGGGAAACACCTTTCTGCACTCTGCCTTGTTTGTGCCTCCTGGGCTTCGGTAGCTCTTCCCGGTCTTCATAGCAGAAGTGGATTAATTTGTTTTAATCTCTTCTCGAGAAAAATAAATTCTCCAAACCATCTGAGCGGAAGTGTCGACCTTTTAAAGTTTGAGTTTTCATAGTAGTTCCCTCATGATGTCACACTTCCTGAATGCGGGTTCTGTGACGCCATCTTGATAGTATGGAAGCAGAGAACTGCGATGGCCCGATAGAGAAAGTTGTCTTTACATCCAGTGAAGGTGAGTAAACTTTGCTTCGGAGCGTCAAGTGTGGCTGACTAATATCCAGAGGTGCTGCAACAGAAAAAAACTCTATCTTACAACTAGAGTTGTATCTTACAACTATCTTACTATCTTACAACTCTATCTTACTAGAGTCGATGCTGTACTTCAGTATGTGATTACTTCTTATGTATGACCAGATGATGGCAAGTATTGTTTATTATTGCTTCTTTTTTTGTTGTTGTTTCTGGTGCTTACGTTTACAACATGTGAAAGAAAAAGAGTCTAATCATCGCAGCTGATGATTTTATGGCTCTCGTCAAACACAAGTGACTTGTTGACTATTTTCATACGTTGTACTGTTGCTAAACTCTGAACTGGTTCTGGTTCTCCCTCCTGAAGAGCAGAAAACACCTTAAAAAGCAAATTAAAGCTTCCAAATGCTGCTCCTATGTAACGCCGTTGCCTACCAAGATGGCGCATTTCCAGGGTAACTCACCTCCAGTCCAGTCTAATTGCTGCTTTAGCTGGTTGTCCATAAGGACTGGGAGACAAATCATCACACTCCTCCAAACCAAAAGGAAGCCCAGCCAGCATCTTAATATCTTTTTTAAGGTAGAGCCTTACAGAAACTCCATAACCGAATAGATTTTGTTTACTGTCCTCTGCTTTACCTTTCTAAAAAGAATGTGTGTACTCTGATTATTGCACTGATTGCTGCCTTTTTACCTATGCCCACTTTAAGGGAGTGGGGTTTTGTGTAGCAGTGTAACCTCCTTCAGAGGCCCTGATTGAAATAAGAGCACTTCACTTAGTTACACTTAAAGCGAAGCATTACATTCTCGATACATTTGAAAATTCGCTCAGTTCACACTTTGCCTCAGGCAGACTGATGAAAACTTTTCTCTCTCTTTTTTTTTATGTCTGTTTATAAATGTGTGAAACCTGTGCATGCTCCCTGTACAGACCTTTCTCAAACTTTTCTTCTCCTTTAGGCTACTGACAGGGTGAACTTTAGAATATACTTGGCACCGCTACACCAAACAAACCAGGTTGGAGCAAAAAGAGCTTTCAGAGGTACGAAAAAAATCACAAAACAAGGAGGCCGATAATGTTGGAAATGCTTTAGAAAGTAGAAAAAATACGGACATTTTAGCCGACAAATTAGCAGCATCTCTCACACACTAATCAAACCACACGGACACACAAATTTGCTTGCCTGTTTGTATCTCACCTGGTTTTGTGGATGATGTTTTTAGCCTCCTAGATCCGCTTCCGTCTCCGTTGCCTACTGAGGCATCGATCTGCGAGGCGAACAATGCTGAACCAAGTTTTTTTTTTTTGGACATATCTGCTTTTTTTTTTTTTCAGTGAACTTATTCATCTGCAAAAGAACCATTACGTTTTGATGAATTGCACCTTTGGGGGATTTTGTGATTAATTGATGACCAAATCCCCAAGGCCTCCTCGGCAGTCTCCGAGCAGGTAATAACTTCTATTCAGACAGCTCAAGGTACACCCAGGTGCCAAGGATGGGTTCCATTTTTTAAACTTCAATACTGGGGAAATGAAGACATCCACACTGTCAAGCTGCTCCATTACAATCCCTCACTCTGCAGACCTTAAACCACCTCTTTATTAGTACTCCCATTCTGTTCTGTGGTTGGAAAAAAAATGATGTTTTTCTTTGTCCTGGAAAATCTGTTGTTGTTTTTTGTTTGTTTTTTTTGGCTGTGCTCGGTGTTGGAGCATTTTCTGTTTGAATGTACACTCACTGGACATTTTATTAGGTACACCTCTCTAGTACTGATTGGATCAGAATTGCCTTAATTCTTCATAGCATAGATTCAACAAGGTGCTACCAAAAACTTTCTGAGATTTTGATTTGTTTTGACATTATAGCTGCTAATCTGCAGCAGATGTGTTAGCCATGAAAAACAAATCCCTTTCTGACGACGCCCAAAGGCGTTCTGTCAATCCAGAGGCCATGGGAGTACAGTACAATACTCAAAACCTGTAAAGAATTTAACTGATATTCTGTTAAATATGAACATTGCAACGTTTACTTTTGGACTCAGGAACTGGGATGTGTCCGTTTTAAATGGAGAAAGAAAACTCCACATTAAACACAAACACAGGACTTCGCCTTGGGTTTCATCTTTCAAACACCTACAACGGAGCTTTGACTCCTCTCCACACACTTAAAACTGTGATCAAAACACTTTGCGCATCAGTCTCGTTAGGAAGAGCCACTCATGAGAGAACAACCCAAACAGGGCGAACACTTTGTTGTGTGGTTTGTGTGAATTTTCAAGGCCATGTTTTTGTGTGATTGTCATAACTTGTCAGCCATGATCTCCCAATTAACCCAATTCACATTCAGATTTGAAAAAAAAAACAAAAAAAGTCTTTCAAGAACATAATAGTCAAGAAACATTTTAAAGCTCTGCTTTAAAGGCAGCTGCTTCAAATCCAGCAGCACAAAGTGGAAACGCGTGTAGTTTCTTCTGGAGTCTTAATGTGACGATCAAATATGCGAAAAGTTCCACAACTTTGCTAAATTCCTTTGCAGAAATTAAATGTCAAGCTGTGCCTACAAGCTAATTACATTTAGCCTAAAGAGGTTTCGTGGATGATAATCCGGTTACAGCAGCTACAAAATTATGTTAAACAATGAGGCGTAAGCAAAGTAACCATCCAACTAAAGTGAAATTTGCAGCGTCTGACCAGATGATAAAGGTAATTCAGAATGTTGCTGATAGAGCAATGAACTGCCACGGCCATTTGCACTTGGCTGTGTAGAATTTTCAAATTAACATGCAATTTCCACCAACACATCAGAAAAAAAAAAAAAAACATTTAGCTCCATACATTTTGTCTTTCTGCAAAGTTTCTATTAAATTAAATTAAATTACAACTAGGGCCAGGACTTTAGCCCCTTAATTTTGATTAATTACATGGAGGACAAAACGGCTTCTCTTGACCTGCTGAGAAGCGGATCAGTTAGCTGACAGTTAGCCTGCCAGCTAACTCCTTTAGGATGATATCAGTTTATAAATTGGAGCATGTTGCTCTTGCAGCTTGTTAAGCATGTTGCTACATGTTTAGCATCTCAATACTGAACATGTAGCAGCAGCACAGACGTCTAACATCAGCGCCACATTAGCATTGGGGACGATTTTTAGAGAAGATCCATGAAGATCCTGAAACACTTGAAAGTTGAATATGTACAACATCCCTTTGCATCATTCTGATGGTTTAATAACCTAAACAACACATTAAATAAACAATATATATCTTTGTCGTTCATAAATATCTTTGTATCATCTCTATTTATTCATTGATTTAGCATCAAAAGGCGGCTTTGAACTGAAAAAGTTGTTTATTTTGTTTATAGTTTTTGTTTAAAATGTGATTAATCACAGACCCTGTCAAAATTTTAATAGAGTCCCAATACTAATTATATTCCACACCACCACTAAACTGACTAGAACAGAAAAAAGGCGCTACATAGCAATCATTAGGCAAACCTAGCAGGTGAGGGTAATTGTGCAAATAAATGGAAGCGTGATCCATTTCAAAAGAACTCCAACACAGCAGCGTATCAGACATCGCAGGAATATTACCCAGCCTCATTCCGACATCCAAACATGAATCCCTCCTTTGTCTCTTTCCTCTGTCTTCCTTCCTCCTTTGACTCATCCCTCTTTCTTTTCTTTTTTTTCTCAGTGGAGACAATTAAAGTGTGACAGTCTGTCTCACCTTGTAAGGAAGAACACATGGCATTTTAATTACCGGCGGACAACACTGGGGCCTCCACGCTGTTTTACCGGTTCTCCGATGTAGCCCTAATGTACCTGACAGGGAAGGCACGCTAGACCTGAAATTACAGGGATTAATGTTTCCAAGACTAAACACTTGAAACGGGCGCTCTGATGTGAGGGCCATGCAGGGGAGCAGGCAGAAAATCCACTTAGAGCGTCATTTCTTTGGCATTATTCACTCTTGAAAGCGCAGCATGTTTCAGCGAGCCTTGCTGATGAATGTGCTCTCCTTGCCAGGCAAACTTTAATTTGGAGCGCTTAGTGTTAGTGCCACAATAATTGTGAGGAAAGGGGGAAAGCACACAGCAGGCCCAAAGGACAAGGACTTGTTGAAGTTAAATAGAAATATTTAATGGCTGCTTTGATCCGTCTGTGCCGGATTCTCCTGAAGGTTCATGACACGGTACTGCAACATTTAGGGAACACAATGCAAAGCATACTGATGCACTAATCCAGCGACACTTGTGAAGGTGGACCGGAGCATGAGCATGTTTCATTTAGGCATGTGCGCAAAACGACGTTTGCATTGACAGAAAAAAGGACAAGCAACGTATGATACCATAAAGGCAGGTAAATTTGTGACGTACATTTACCGTTGCAATGGGTGGATCTATGCAATCAAGTGATAGATGTTTTGGAACAGAGAGTCCAAAAAAGACACCAATTGGTCAATCACTTGATCTGGATGGCATTAAAATTGCCAGTAACATTTTATTTGAATGGGTGTACATAAGACTAACATGACATAAGCATGAAGGAGTCTTCAAGAATGCTTATGACTGTTGTCATGAAGTGTCATATGGTGTAACTTTCCATTAAAACTGTTATTTACTGAATGACATTTCATGACAACAGTTGTAAACATTCATAAAAACTCCTTCTTGTCCATGACTGTTCCTATGTCGTTGAATTCATGACAGAAGAATTAAGGCAGTTCTGAAAGCAAAAGCGGGTCCAGCAGGATGTACCTAAGGAGATGTTATGAAAGTTCAAAGTTCTACTTAGAAGAATTATGATCCATAGGGGATGAAAAGTTTGGATCTGTACAAAAACAAACTTGACAGGAGAGTGTGACACCTTTACTGATCCTCTTAGTTATGCAAATTAGTATCTTGGAAATGCTGGAGGTTTGGCGATGCAGATGGTAAAGCAATGAACTGGTTGAAGATTACAGAAATTTAATTGAAAGGCCCTCTCAAACACATACTCAAATATCTAATCAAATTCAACTCAAGCGATTCACATGCAGCAGCTCATAATCACATTCCCTAAACCCGTTCTCGGAGGACGAGCCATCTGCATGGCTGTACGTGGAGTTCACAGTTCATCAGATCCTGTGTTGGCACTGGAATGCTGAATGTGGCAGGATTTAGGATTACCTCATCGTCTCTTTCCAACTCAAACAAGTTTAGAAGCTAAGAGGAGAACATTGTCTTCTGTGTAAAAATATTTTTACTAACTTTATTTTGATACAATCTTGTATTTTTTACCCCTTTCTGCATCTGACACCAGAACAAAAGAAGTGCAAAAAGAATGTGGTCATCAAACACACACTTCATTCCCCAGCCACCTCAGCTGATGTATCTTCTCTTGATAACTCCAATATGTGGTGTAATGGGATTTATTTCAGAAAACAACATAATACTGACATTCAAGAATGGTGATGGTAGTGTAATGGTTGGGCTCTGACCTTAAACTCAAGTACACATGAGTTATGGAGCCGGATGATCTAAGGCACACAAGCAAATCCACTTCTCAAAGGCCTCAAAATATAAGGTTTTCGAGTGACCTAGTCAAAGTGTAAGCTTAAATCTGGCTGGGAGGCAGAGGAATGACATTAGGTGTCTACAAATGCTTGAAAACCCTTCAATGTGAAACTTCTGAAAAAAGTGGTTAGAATTTCCGCAGGGAAAATTTAAAATATTGTCACACCTGGTAGCCCGGTAGGCTCGGTTCGAGTGGGGATCAATTTGTTACGTTTTCAGCTGGTGCAGTTTGCTTTCACACTGCACTGTGTCAAATGATCCAAACCTGTTCTCCCTCCCACAGTTGGTGGCGCTGTACCAAGACCTACTGAAGGTAACACCACAAAAACCTCTAAAGAAGACACTGAATGCAATTTACGTCTCCCCAAAATGTGAAAGAAAATGGAATGCTGTGACATTATAGCTGTGATAGGATTTCTCTTTTGTCTTTTGCAAAGTGTGTCCACTAGCACTGGGCACACATTTGTTTTGGTTGTATTTACCCAGAATTCCCTGCAATGTAGTTAACTACAATGCTTTGGGAGAGGTCTCCAGTCCGCTTGCATCCACATATGCATTTGAACTGCGCCAGAATTCACTTCGGCCAAACAGAGACTTAGATTTTTATGTAGACCAGAGTTCATTTTTTGGTGCCCATCTGAGTTCGATCACGAAACAAACCGGACAGTTTGATTAAAGCGTGCTGAATAGGGCTGGAGTGAATGCCCATAGGTTTTTTGTATAGGGTCAGGCCAATGTACTTAGTATTTTTCCCTTCATTGATTAAATGAATAATTAAAAGCAGTATTTTGTATTTCCTGAAGTTATCTTTATCTGATATTACAATTTGTTTGGAAATTTCAAGTTTAACAAAAAAATGAAAACAGAAAAATCTTTCCTTTTTACTGCACTGTACATACTGTATTACATTTCAAGCTGTAGAAATTGAGTATTTGCAACATTTCTTTGTATCTCTATGTTGCATTAACAGGTCAAAATGTATTCAGTGTTGTTAGTTTTAAATTCTATCCCACATAAAGGATGCGACTGATTGCTGGTTACTACTAGGCCCAAAGACAGAAGAATTATCTGGAAACAAGTGTTCAGGGACCATAAAGATTTCCAATCCCAGACGTTCTTTGCAACAATTCTCTACTGCTGCTTTAGAGAGTAAATAGCCAATAATGAGCTACCCCATTTATATGCATCATCTGTTGTTGAGTTTTGAAATGTGGAGTATGGAAGATAATCAGAAACGTAATCATTTTCTGCACTTTTTTTACTTTTGTACAAATCCTGTGCAGAGATCTGTTTCATTCACCAAAGCCAAGTTAAAGTTGGAGTTAACTACATTGATTCCCAAACAAATGGGGAAAAAAACCTTGTGCAAGACACTGATGAGTGAAAAGAGGGCAGTTTCTGATTCATCTGGTGTGTTGTAAATGGTGTGTCTTCAGTGTATATCCTTGTGTTTAAATATTTGTTTATGGCCATTTTCTTGTGCTGTGTTCAAATTATCTTCACCCACCAATGATTGCTTAGAGGTTTCCTACATTCTCTCATTTTCATTTATACTTCCCTGAAGGCCTGTTTGTGTTGATTTTAAAGCCATGTTTGTAGGAACCAGGAGAGTAACCATTGGATTACTGCAGTCTCTCATAAAGCTAATAGAACCTGTTAACATTTCCTTTTGAGATGATTTCCAGCTTTGTAATCTAAACCCTGACATTAAAACATGTTTGAATTTACAGTGAATTTTCCTTTATCCACAAAAGTCAAAATTACTCAGATTTACTGTACTCAGTTGAAATAAGAAGTTTACATACACAGAATGAAAAGAAAATCAGCTTTATCCCCCGTGTTTGGTTCTGATTTAACATTTGTTTTAATCAGATAAAATGTCTTTTGTTTTAGGTCAGTTAAAATTACTTATTTTTTTGTTTTGTTTAATGCCTCAATAATGAGGAGGAACATATCAGAGATTTTTTTTTTAAATAATTCCTTACGCATTTGTATATATATTGCTCAGTATCTGATAACATTGCCTTTTGACTGTGTGCCTTGGATCAGACATTCTGGGTTTCCTTCCACTAATTTCTCCCAACAGTTTTTCTGGAGTTCCGGTCGATTCCTCCTGACAGACCTGGTGTAATTGAGCCAGGTTTGTTGGCTGTCTCATTCCTTCATGCCTTTTCAGATCTACTCCCAAATTATGTGTAAAACTGCGTTCAGAGATTTGTGAGGTTCATGCCAAGACATTGACTCTTTTGTCCTTAAACCAGTTTGTCTAGATGCTGGGGGTTACTACCTATTTGGAAGGGTAATCTGCACCTGAACGTTAACTTCTTGGTTGAGATCGGTAGAATGTTGCGTCAACATTTCCACATAATGCTTGTTATGGAATAACATGACAACCACAATAAATTGACAGAGTCCTTGTAAATGCGTAAAAATATAACACAAGTGGGGGCTCGTCCGGGATTTGAACCCACAACCTCTGACTAACAGTTATGTAGCATACTCTGTCCTCATGATGCATCAAAACAGACCCAAAACATCATGCTGCCATCTTCATACTTCACAGTATTTAGCAAGTGTTTTTTCATCACACTTGCTTGCTGTAATGATGGTCATTATAGCCATCATGTCTGTACTTCCAGCATCTGGAAATTGTCACCAAGAATGAACCAGTCTGTTTCAGCTCCAAGATTTTCTTCCTGATATCTTGGTTGATTTATTATGACTTCCCCATCATGTCAAACCAGAAAGCAGGGAGTTTTAGGAGTGTCTTTTAAATACATCCATAGGTGAGCTTCCAGTTAACTCAGACGTGTCAATATGTCAGAAACTTTCAAAGCCTTGCCATCATTCTCTGGCCTTTCTCTCTTTGTTTATAGAGAGTAATTATTCTGGATGTGAACTTATGATAATAAATAAATCTCTGACATGTTCTTTCTCTCATTTTGGCATTTAGTGCATAGAAATAATATTTGGTAATTCTAACTGAACTAAAACAAGAAAAGTTTGATCTGATTCAACTTCAGACTGGGGGGGGTGAAAGTGTTTTTTATTTGGTGCATGTAAACTTCTGGTTTACTTCCCCACTAATATTTGGAGCAATGTCCCTCTGCAAAGTGCAGAGGCACCACACACTTTGTTGCTGTCAGCAAATTGCTGGCAGAATTCTGGCTGAATACTTGACCACTGATGAAATTTTCAAACTCATTTTAATTGGTCTACTGGGATGGACCCAACTTTTAGAAATAGACCGTAGAATTTCAATGCAGTTGAGATTGCTGCCACTACAGAACTTTAGTGTTAGCTTCTTTATTCTTTCCAAAACAAAATTCCGATGTGTGTCTGAGATCATTTTAATGTTGTAACACCCAGCCGTGTCCAAGTTCCTCTTAACTGACCCAGTCTGTCACGCCAGATGACAGAAAGATGTTAGGATGTTCCAGAGCAACCCATGATCTCCCAAAGCTTAAGCCATCATAAACTGAACGATGCTTTTAGCACCAGTGTCAATAACCAGAATTTAACATCAACATTGCCAGATAAGTTGCTGGCAAAGAAAGATGACCCAGTTCCAACATTGACTTCTCCAGGCTTTTACTGGAATTTGTAGTTGCCCACATGAACAAAATGCCTTCTGGGGAAAAGATTTAAGTTCAGAAGAGACAAAGATTAAAGGTCTTAGCTCATCTCTAAGCAACTCTTCAATGATGTGCGTATTTTTAATTTAAGAATAAGACAGTAGTTAAACAGTACAATAGTTTTTGGGGAAAAAAAGAAGTCTGGGTACTGTGGTAGTAGGATGCAGCTTTTTGCTGATATATACTGCAATGTGTCAGAAAAGAAGCCTTCAAGGTTTAAGAAACACACAGACTATTTTCTAAAACAAGAAATATCTGCAAAAGGTTACATTTCAATGCTTAGCAACATCTGCTGAAATATCAAAATGTCCTATGTAAGACAGAAACATCTTCTAAAACGTAAAGAACATGACACAAAATAAGGGGCTGTGTTTGCTTCCCTGTTAATGCTAGAAGGTTGATTTTACTGCAGGAGCTCGGCAGACGTTGATGGCCCTGGACAAGCATCACCAGCTAAAAGCACAACAGCCATAAAAATACCATTATAAAATTGTGTGACAAATTGTATAGAAGCAGCCCAAACACAAGTGTAATTTTCTCTCCACGCTGGGGTTTGATGGAGATGCACTGTGCCTCAGGATACCTAATGTATCATGCACAAGGATGGTCAGTCGCCCACAGACACTCTTGGGACGCATCAGTGTCTTAATAAACCTTGATAACATCCTGGTCTCCTGGCCTATATCCATTCAGATTCTTGGAGAGCTCCACATTTTCAGTTTCAACAAAGTGCTATGATAGTAAACATTTCCTTCCCATATTGTGTGAGTAATGAATCCTGAACAAACAGCACAGCATGATGACTGTATGGGAACATTTTTACTCTCTGAGCGAACGCATGTGACAGAAAACATAAAAACGAAAACCCTCATCTGACATCAAATACCAATCTATCGTGTTATTGTTCCTAAATGTAAGCAGAGCTCCATAAAGGCTGAGCATGCTTCTTTTGAACATATTTCTGTGCACTTTGTTCCAGACGGAAGCTCAGTAGATGTAGATCAGTAGGAGTTGGAGATGAGGATCAGTAGGGTTACAGATCTTTATCAAAGGAAGTATGCTATCTTTGTGGATGGTTAGCCTCCTACTGTAGCTAATACTCCACCCTAAATATAGAATATGTGTATATAAAATTAAAAGCTAGATCATTTGGATGACTGCTGACATATTGTGCTTAACATAACAAATGGTCCAGAAATAATTCAGCTTTTGTTGTTTTAATTGATCCAAACATTTGTCTTGTGGTAAAGCTTAGGCATTAGACTAAAAGTCCCGCATACCTTAAAACTGTGTGTATGGATTTACATGGCCTTTAGTAAGACAAACAGGAAAAAGAATCACACCTCCTCCATCAAACCTAACAGTGGGTGTGAGGTGCTTTCTCTTGTCTTCATCCTTTGTTTCACTCCAATATTGGAATGTTTGGTTACAGTAAAAGTTCAATCTAATGGGCTTGAAACACAGGGAACGATGATGAAAGGCGAAGGGGTCCGCCATTTGGGGTGAACCCAACACACGGGACATGATAACGACATCAACAAAAGTTTAACATTTTTAAATGTTCTTGTGTTGTGTCGTGCTGTTGTGTGCATCTCAATGCGAACAAGCTTGAAATTTTACTTTCACAAACTTCTCCAGTCGCTTGACAGGAGGACGATGGGTATTTGTTGCCTCATCGCACAATTACTGATGCGCGATGAGGTCAGTGAGACTAAAGGACTCACCGACCTCATCGCGCAACGGTAATTCAGTTCCATTATTGCTCATGAAGAGAAAGGCAAAATCCACATCTGTACATTTGTGATGTAATATAGTTGGCATGGAAATAGCACCTAGAGGTTAGGAATACTTGGTGCCCCCTAGATGTCGCTCTTGAGTTCAGTTCTTTAACAGAAAGCTTTGCAGTTATTTTGCCTCCATCCTGGTCATTGTGCAATACTGTCAGAAACTAAACCGTGTCATGTTTGACTTAGCCCCAAACAAATTTCAGCTAAAAACCATAGTCTCAGATTTACAGGAGATTACTTTCATCCTAGTTACTTCACACTTGACTGTGATCCACTATAGTGGAACTATAGTGGAAGCCAACAGAACATATCATCTGCAAAAAGCAAAATGAGGGACTGTACCTTATTGGGGCTGTTTTGTACCATTAACTGTTATTGCTGTGATTTTGTTTCTTAACTTGGAACTTATTCATTACTGAATACAGTTTCTCAAACTAAAGGTTGGGTTTTCCAGTGTTTGATGATGCCATTGTCTGGTGGGTTTGTAAGATAAAAGTCAACAATCCTGTTGTGCCTAAACGTAATTTAGTTTCACAGAAATGCATTTTGAAGGAGAGCAGGCTGAACCTATGGCTGGAATCCGGTGATAGTACAGTAACCAGAACAGGTATGCAGCTTATTGCTGAGCAATGGATTTTATGAGTTTAAGTCTGGATTCCTGTGTGTGTGAGAGCGACTGAAGTCAGCATGCCTTGCTCCAGGAGAACTGTACAGCTTCCACATTTTGTTCTCGACAATCCCAAGCTCCAGCCAAGTCATCACATCTCTGCCTTCGCCGCTCGCTCTCCTTTTTGCCTCGACTTCCCTCCTTCCATCTCCCAGCCTCTACACCTCAGCCAAGGTTATCGCTTCCATCGATTCTTATCATCGGCTTGTCATTTGATCTATTACCCCAGCACCCCACCTACCTAATGATAGCTTGATTAATTATTGCCCCCCCTCCTCCTCCTTCCCTGTGGGGCGAAGAGTTCAGACACTGCCAGCAAATATTCCTAAGATTAAGATAAATTTTTATTGTCTTAGCTCCCTGGAGTTTCAGAGCCACGCCAATTTGTGTTGAAAGCCAGGCTAAATTAAAGGTGCTGAAATGGGCCTGAGTGTTGCTGCATTGATGCCAGATGCGCACACAGGGTTGCAGTGCTTTGTGTGATGCAGGCCTTTGTGTTTTTTCTGCTCTTTCTGCTAATACACCAAGCATTATTTTGAAAATGAATACATTTTGTTTTAAAATATTAGAAATGTCTTCATTCCGGTCCAAACTCCAATTCAGTTTTAATGATGAGCTTTATTGGCGTTTCATTGCCTGAAAATAAATCCGAAAATGATAAATGAAGCTAAAGGCAAGGCTAAATTAATGATTTTTTAACTGCCTTGTGCATCACATCGGTTTAATCTCATTCTGGTGTTTTTCAGAGCATTTCAAATCCTTGTATTTATTTCGCCTCGAAATTAAAAGCTACAACTAAAAATCCATTGAGGGCGTTTATCATCTGAAGGTTTCCATCAGGCTCGGAATTTGATGTCTATTTGTTCTGGCATGAAAATGCCTCGTGGGTATGAAAAGATCAACATATTAGCAGTCCATTAATGCCAGTGAAAATGTCTTCGGCTGCCAACAGCTTGTAAAAGACACTGCTTTGCCTTGAGCAACGCATATTGTATATTTGAGTTGGCAGGTAATTCAGAGATAATGCACACACCATTTATGGAGAAATTACAGAGCGGGATTATGAGGGCAGAGCTTCCCTGACATGTTCTGTTTGTTTAGGTCCTGTTGCGACAAAACCCATTTAGTTTGTTCCTGCTGATATACCAATGTTTTAATGGACCATAATTATCTTAAATGTACACTTTCATTGTTATTTTTCTCAAGTCTACCGCTTTGACTGAGTGTAGCCACTCAAGTATATTTAATATTTTGAGTGTCCGCAAAGTACCAAAATGGGACATTATTATCTTACCACAAGTTTTCTTCATCTTTAACTTATTTTAAATCAACAGCAATTTAGTCTGAGGTTTAACAGGATTCCTGGTGACATTAAAAGCTTTGGATATTAGAGATGTGTATCTCGCAAAGAGCAATTTACTTCCTGTCTGACATTGTCTGGTTCAGTGTAAGCTGTTATTTTAAGACTGGAGTATTCTAGCATCCTGTAAGCTATCTATGTTTGAAATGAAGTTTTTGAGGGGCCCTCTTGTGTTGATGGCCAAACAACAGAATTGTGTGATAATACCGAAGAGGTCTCCATCACTTTTAAGTTGTTCATGTGGCAGGTACTAGAGTCTAAGAAATCACATAGTGACAAGGTAAGAAATTATTTTGCTAGCTTAGTGGGAATATATCAACTGGCTAACTGTTAGTTGCTAACATTGCTAAAGTTGGAAACAGCATGGTAGCTACCTGTTAGCACTAAGCTAAGAGGCCAGTATTGATTCCCAAAGTGTGTTCTTTCTCCCAAAGCTGCAGGAACAAAGTTACTTCATTTTGTTATTGTGGCTTGTTCTCAACACACACTGCATTCTGGGTAGGACTTCGCTCTAGAGCGTTTTCAGTCGCTGCCCCTAAATGTTGGAATGAGTTGCCTTTGAAAATCAGTCACTTTTGGCCGACGCTGTTGTTTTACAGTACTTTATATGTAAAATTGTATTGAGTGGTACCTGACATCCGGATGAAATCCATCCACTAAAACTAAAATATGTTTCTGTTGTTTTTGTGGGGTATATTTCAATTTTTAATAAGCTGGAACTTCTTTGGATCACTGTATTGAAAATAAGACTTATTGACACCTAGACCCAATAAACTTAAACTGGATAATTCTACACTAAGCTGAACTATTTTGAGATTTATGGAACTTTTCTTCCAATGTTAAAAGCAAAATGGGGATATTTTAATGACTTTTTGACAATAAGACCACTTTAGAGTCGGACATGCATTATTTACAACCTCTCATGATTACCATAAGTACACTGAGTAAGGTCTAATTGATATTGGCTAAATATATATTTGATTAACTTTATACCACTCACTGCAACTACTAAAGATAAAAAGATCATCTTAAGCAATAGCGTTTCCATATCTGAGTAATTTCACATGAAAAATATTTTCATGTTGCTGTTTTTATTACAAACTCTGCAAGACACACACACACACACACCCCTACACACACACACACACACACACACATACACACACACACACACACAGGCACATTCGGTATTATTAAACCAGTTTGCCCATCCATGTAATTAAAAATATGTCACAATCTTTATATTTCTCTTTAGTTATTCTTTGGTTTCATTTCAGTGTTTGTCAGTTATTCCCCCACAGAGGCAGACTGTCGCTAAACTGTCTCTAGTTTTTTGTCTTTCTTTGAGTCCTAACTTCCTTCCTTTTATCTGTTCTTTTTACCTTCTTCTTTATTACCTTCTTTACATGTCCTTCCATATTTTTTTGAGTCATCCCTTTCTTCCTCCTTCATGCATCGGCTCCCTTTTTTCTTTCCATCATCCCGTTTTCAAATTTTTCCAGGCTACATATTCAAGCGTTTCCCACTGCAGAAACATTTTTCCATGAATGAGGGTTAAAATAAGTATTTAGTGTTTCAAAAACCAACCTAAAGGACTGAGACCTTAGGAAAAAATTGACTTTTTAAAAATTCTGACGTTTCCTCCTTTGTTTTTCTTTTCTTCATTTTGAGTCATTGTTGCCACTGTGTGGCATTAAGATTGATGTGCTGGGAAAAAAGGCCACCACCACTGCAATATTGAGCATCTCCCAGTAAGAGAGCACGCCTCCTGTCTCCCTCTAACTGAAACAAATGGACAGCTTCTTTGAAATACAAATCTTCAGATTTTTTTTATTTATTTCAAATTTAATTTTTTTTTCCCTCTCCAAGCATAAAACATACAACTGTTTTCGCTTTCCTCCTCACCCTGAGGAACCCCTGACACTACAGAGACGGCAAATGGCAAATCTGATGATACAGATTAGCCTCATAAAAATTTAATCTAATAGAAGTATTTATTCCTTTCAGCATACTTTATCCGGCTTCCAGCATTCCCTTTGCGGGGAACCAGTGTCCTTAATCGAAGCGGATTGTCAGGACATCTTTTAAAATAAGATGTTTTTCTTTGCTTCACTTTGTGTTGTCAGTCAGGCAGACAGCCGCTGCTTAAAGACATCCTAAAGGCTGATATACACCCCAGTTCAGTGAGCGAGGACAGCGTTTGGAGACGGCATTAATCTCTGTTTTATGCAACAGAGTCTCGGCTGTAGAGGAAGGGAGACCAGACACTTTGCCGTGGTGAATAATGCCCAAACGCAGCTGCTGGAGAACATATGCACACTTCAGCAAAGTCTGTCTTCCCTGTTCTGTTTGGTGATTATGGAAGTCTGATAAATGATGCTCACCGGGTAGGGAAAAAAAGTAAACAGCAGGGATGTGCCCACCCTGTTATCCTTGTAGGTCAATAAGCCATGTAGGCCTTCAGACTCTCCTCCATGCATAAGGGCACTCTTCAAGGAGACAGATTTCCTGTTTTGCGATGCAGGAGGAATGCGTGTGTGTGTGTGCATGTGTGTGTGCGTGTGCGTGTACGTGTGTGTGTGAGGAATTAGAGAAGCCTGCTCTCGCACTCCTTCTCAAAGCATACAATATTCATCTTTTCTCAGAAACGCTCAACAGCTACTGAACCAGGTAAAGAGCTCCCAAATGATGATTAACGGTGGCAATTATCGAATTATTCTGGGTCTGTAAGGTGTGCAAAATTATTCACTCGCATTCTTCCCTTCATTATGAACTTTAAAATGAAATTAAATGTTCCTTTTTTTATTTGATCTGTTATCATTTTTAAGTATTTCTGTGATTTTATGACATTATCTGGAACAGTTGGAATGGAAGGATTGAGCCAGATTTCAGTTTTGACCTGTTATGTAACAATTCATATTTCATAGGCTCAGTTGTGTGACTTTACCAGTTCGAACAGGACTATGTATGTGTATATCACTGATGCATGTTGAGGTATCCTCAGAACATACCAAGTACCATACCAGAACCCTGATATCGCCAACTAGTGGTGACATGTAGGAGCTGTTTTAATAATTCACATGTTGATGTGCGCTACTTATTTTAAAAACAGTTTGACATAAAAAAAACACTGGTTTTCTAAAAATACAGTGTCTCTTAAAATTACTGGATGTTGGATGTTTTTTCCTTTTTATTGCTTTTACAAATCAGTCATGATCAACCATTTCACATTTCCAGTGGTGTTTTGACAATTCATCTTTGCTGATGAAAACATCTTATTCTGTGACTTAAATTGTCAGATGAGGTCCTGTAATGATAAAATATTTAATAAAAATTGTTTAATTCATTCCTCCCATTCCACTAAAGGTCTCCGTGGTTCATCTACATTGGTTCAAGTGACTTGACGGCGAACAGGAAGTTGTTTGTGCCATGTTAGATGAAGAAAGCAAATTAAAGTAACATTTAAAATCACTTCTAACTTACATTCCCAAACATTGCCTGATGTGGTAAATTGATTTTTGAATGTTGTAAGCTACTAAAAAGATGTTTTGTTTTTTTTGTCCAACATGGGTGTTTTGGCAGATTAGCTTTAAGCTAATGAAAGCTAATGCTAGAGGTTTTATGAGATATTGCTACACTTGGCAGCTAATTAGCACAATGCAAGCTGTTGTTTATCCCTTGTGCGTCTGAGGACTGAGGCAAATGACGGGGTGGGGTCAGTTGGACCCCATTTGTAAACACAAGGATTAAGGCACAGAATGGTTTAATGCCTAAGAGTTATACTCTGTAAGGTATTCCAGGGACAAACTGTGCTTTATAATTTGTTAGTTAATTCAAACATAAAGTTGCTGATGAGATTCTCACCTGGTTTTCTTTAAATGTATAAATCTGTAAGTTTGTGTTTGAGTATTATGCAATAACAAAAATTACAACACCTATAAAAATAATTACTAGTTTATGTTCTTTGTAACAAATGTAACAGTCTGTCTGATGTGTCTTTATGCCTGAGTGGCGCTGTCTTGACAACACTCACATTCCTATAAAGGACGGATGATTTGCTGGGCTTCTACGTTTCCAGCTCAGGTTATCTAGGTGGAAAAAGATACAAATTTTTTGGATTATCGGCAGCCACAGTGTTGCATCCAGGCGGGACAGTCGGGTGTTTTTACTCTTTCTACATGCCTGTAGGAAACTCCAGCACCTTGTGAAAACCAGAAAAAAGCATTTAGCTTGGAGACCAAAATCACCTTTCAGCTTTTTCATTGAAACAAAATGTTTCTGATACATAAAAAAATAAGTTACTAGATATGCTGGAGGATCTGAGTGCACAATTCTGATAGTTGTGGAATTTAGTGGAGGCCCTCAAGTAAAAAAAATGGGTTGATAACGCCTGGTGTAGTAACTCAAGGGCCTATAACTGTAATATTTATCAGTCTATACGATTTCTTAGCACCCAACAGAAACCTGGACAGAGGTGCTGACATGAAGCTAAACTTTGTACAACTTGTATCACCCAAAACTAACAAAAAGAAAGAAATTTTTTTTTTTTCATTGTCTATACTAATGAAGACTACAGAAAGTGTCCAGCTCTGTAGCTTAACGGTAACCTGCGTAAAAAAGGCTGGAGCTGGTTTTGCTAATGATGCTAATGTGAAACCAAATCAGAATTTAGGTTCATGTTAGCCTCTCTGCATCAAAGCTCAACAATCCGGCTGTTCCTACGGTCACAAGCTGTTGGATAGACTTTTAATGATTGGCTGCACGTTAGGCTGTTTTACTCAATTTACTGCAAACATCAATTATTGCTCCCTACATCACAGAAAAAGGGACTCTGTACAAAGAATGATTGCAGCAGCAGCACAGTGAGACAACATGGGTCCAGTAAATGACTCCATCAGCTGGCAAATTATCATTTGTCTGATACAGATTGGGTTTGTGTTTATGACGTCAAGGACAATTGGATCGAAAGAAGCAATAAAATTCTTGCAGCTGGCCTGTGCGGTCTGGCTTCACGTTTTCAAGAGCTCTCTTTTTTATGTTCTCTCTCTCACTCAGTGCCACTTACTATCGAAGTGTTAACTATCCAAGGACATCGCTAAGGTGAAGGAAGCGGCACGTCAGCCACAAAGGCAGACGGCCAAACAAACCGACCTGTAGGGGATAGGCAGACAGACCGCAGCTGAGAGTGAAACAATTTATTTCTTTTTGTCTGCCTTTCCTTGGTATCTTTCTGACAAACACCCCTCACCCTGGCAAGTTCCTCTCCCCCTGCTTGTCATATGCAGTTTCAGATTGCTAAGCAAGCTTTGCGCCTCCAAGGGAGCTTCAGGCAAGTGTCACTTTAAGTTACACCCGGTGCGTAAAAGCCCGGCACCGAGCTAGCGGTCATAGATCTGTGCGAAATCAGGTCAAATGTCGGCGTCTCTATCCCACCCCTCCTGGTGATTGGTACAATTGGAGAGCAGAGGCTGGTGATTTGAAAAGAAGAAAAGATGGCACAATCAGTGTGCTAACCCACCACCCCCACTGTCTCTGTGCAGTCTGCCAGAGAGTGAATAATGCAGACCTAACACAGGACTGAGACGGAGCCACGGGGCAGGGAAAGCCTGCTACACTGCTTGGAGTAATGTTGCATATGACCCATGTCTATCAGGTCTTTTTTTTTTTTTTTTTTTAAATGGAATACAGCTTATGCCAGTCAGCATGATTTTTACTAGCGGTGAAAGCATGATTCAAAAATATTCACCATCCACTGAAATTGGATTCAGGAATAACTCCTATTGAGTTTTTATTTTTGGCTTCCCAAAGTCCAGAAACTTGCATGTTGTGTTAACTGGTAACCCCAAACTGCTGTGGAGTGACTGAGCATAGAAATACTCGGTCCAGAGCGTACTCTATGTTTTTGCCAGCTGACTGTTGAGATCACCTCAGGCTCCCCTACGTCCCTGAACAAAACTAACCTGATAGGAAAAATGAACAGATGAATAGAGAAAATTTAGCTCAGAATTCACATGATTAGGAAATGATGTACTTCAAATAGTGTAGTAGTAATGTTGGTCCTCCTTTTGCTGTTAAACTGTTGGGGTGTGGAGTAACGTTAATCTGAGGATGTGTTGTGGTATATTTCTTTTTATATCAGCCTCATTTAAGATAAGATTTGTGAAATGTTCTAATAAAAGGTAATATTAGGCTCAGCTGACTTTCAACCTTCCTGCTGTTTATGTGTACGTCAGAGAATAGAATAGAATAGAATAGGATAGAAGTACTTTATTCATCCCAACAGGGAAATTACTGTGCAGTTGCAGCATACACATACACACAGATCGAATTACAATATGAAAAATAAAAATAAAAATAAGATAAGTTGAAGTTACATAGAATTGTTCTTTCAGTCAATATTTTCTACAGCGAACTCTATATCACACTGTTGTCCTATTCAACTCATGTTCAACTCGTTTTCCAGCCTCGATCTTGATTGATCAGGTCACGGACCAGTTTATTTACAAATACCTAAATATTGTTTCTCATACTTATACTCTCAAAAAGTGATTTCTGTAGTCAAATATGCACTACGGTTATCCACAAAAACTCAGAATAAAACAGGAAGAGCATCAAATATTAACTGAATGGGATATTTATAGTGAAACAGCTTTGTGACTCTCAGCGGACTCTCAACTACCATTTTACTGTACAGAACCAGATAAGAACTGGATCCAGCACCAGCTTGGGTTAAGCACTGGAGCCACTTTGGTGGAAAAACCCTGAAAGTGTCAAGGTGGAGCCTTCATTGATCAGACATGTTTGTCTGGTAAACCCACCGACATCTTGGGAATGTAGAGGCCAAGTCCCTACGTCAAACTTGTTGTTGCGCTCCCCAAGCTACTCCTGAATCATTTATGTCTTTTTGGCAGGGTGTATTATCCTGCTGAAAGAGGCCACAGCCATCAGGCTATACTGTTTCCATGAAAATTTGTACATGGTCTGTAACATTGCCCAAGAGTTCCCTTTTAGAACACTGCACAAAGCATCACATGGCCCCTGTCAGCTTGTCTTCTTCTTATAACGCATCCTGTATTGGCTCAGTGACTGATGCACTCGCTCTTTACCATCAAAATGAGTCAGACTGGACCATTGCTCCAGAGTCCACAGTGTTTTCTTAAATGAGAAATGGTCAGCTTAGGCACCCTGACTGGTCTACCAGCCTTGAAGCACCATTTGCAACAAACTGTTCCCCTTTTGACAGGCACTCACCACTCTTTATGCTTCCTAATGACAATATGGTTCATCAAAAATGGTTGCACTTCATTTTTGGAAACTACCCTCCGACAAAAATTGTCCAAGGCACTTTACTGATTACAGTTTTTTAAGCAACAATTTATTTGATCATGGAATAATAGAGTATCACCAAAAAATGATGCAGTCCCAACACTCAAAAGCATGCTTATGCTGTTGGACGTAAGCTGAACTACAACTCACAAAGTTTTGTTTCCATCATTTTAATCTCTACTTAGCATAGATTGCAGATAGACTTCCTAGTATAAAACGTAAAACTTGTACCTTGTACCTGTTACTGGTATGAAAAGTAACAGGTACAAACGCTCTTTTGTTCCTCCAATCATATCTCTTTTTAATGCAGGACAAGGTAGGGGGACTTAGTGTTTGTAGCAACTGTCAGTGAATAATGAAATACACTGCTGTATTCTTCACATTATGTATTGTTTTGTATTTCATGTCCTTTTGGTATGTTTTGTTGTTTTTTATTTTTTTTAATCTTTGATACTTTGTCTTTTAGTTTTTTTATACTTCCTGCAATATCAATTACCCAATTGGGATACGAATAAATATGAAATGTGAAATCATGTGCATGTGTGAGAGGATGATATTACCAAGCTGACCAGTCTAGTTCAATCCACGGGGAGCATCAAAGAACCAGAGAGAGTACCGTCGCCTCCCGTTTGTTGGGCCCTTAGGAGCCTCTGTACTTGCTCTGGTTATTCAGAAAAGTCACTTTCCAGGTCAGAGGTGACATCATTCACGTCAGGTTCAGCAAGTTGCCGTTTTCCAATTATTATGTTATATAATGTTTCTCCTTCGTACAACAAAATACAACGCATCCAAGAACAGTTGTAAACGGCATCAATGGACGGCATGCAGAAGACTTGTTGCGATCTCGTGCCCAGGGTTCTTAAACAGACAGGCCAATTTCAAGGCATCAGATCCAGCTATGATGTGAATTTATTTTAGGTTGTTATATATACGACATAACATAACAACTGAAAGGTAACATAATTATTTGACTGTGGTATAAAATGACACTATGTGCCTGGAAAATACATAATGCCTCTTCTTTAGATCCTTATCTTTACTCTTTCTTTCTCCTTTCAACATTTGAGCATTGAAAACACAATGTTCATTTGTTGTGATCATACTATTCTGCGTGATACATGAACATATAGACCAAAAAAAAACACAAAGAATCAGAATCTAAATGGTTTTTAAAGACAGAGAGCCTGTGCTGTAACGCTGCTCACCGTTGGAATGAAGGTAAAAAAAGATCCAGCAAGCAGCTTAAAGCTTCACTAAAGGCAGCATTTATACTGAAACCAGAACCCGAATACTTTAGCTACACCTAGTGGCAAAGATTCTTCCCCAGCAACTCAGTGGTTATCAATATTCAGGAAAAAAAAGCTAAATCCTGGTCAGACAGTACAACATCAAGAAAACACCCTGTTTGTTCTTACGCTGAAAAGTGACAAGAAATATACATCATACAACATAAAAGGCTTAAGAGTAATGAAATTCTTTCCTCTAGCAATTTCCATCATTCAAAGAGATTATAGAAGCGGAGCGTAAGCAAATCGGAGTTGTTGGGAATGTTCTGCTTTATGCATTTGTCTGTAGTGTATTAGTGATGCTATGTGGTGCAAATTTGTTCAGATTGCTTTAGAGGAAATGACAGGGGAGATAAGGTGAGCGTGCTCCTGTTGAGAACGACAAATTTGATGTCGCTGAAACTTAACAACCGCAGTCAGCAGAGATGCACTGTTTCCAACACAAAGCTGGCCAAACATTACTCATAGCCTATAGACTATATTTTTCAAGCGGCTGCACAGAGTCTAATAGCAATCTAATGAAAATTGAGGTAATCTAATGGAATATGTTTCCCTCTACAGCAAAGATGAAAGGAATACATGAAAAGCCCCAGTGATTCAGGCCTTTTAGCTCTCCCTAAAAGGCACTCTGCTCACTTTCTTCAACAGGAGTGTAAGTCGGGGCGAAATCAGCCCAGATGTCAGATTGAGTTTCAGGTGGGGAGGAAGGTAAGGCTGGAAAGTGGAGCTGAAACACCCAGTGATATCCTTCTGTTTGTAAAAACAGCCACTTTCATAGCTTATTAAAGAGCAATCAAGAATCTGTGGCGGCTGTTTTTTTATCATATCAGTGTGTAGAAACTTCAAGGAGGAATTTCTGTTTGCAAGAGTGGTTAGAATAAGAAGCAGCAAGGTTTATTTATGGAGACAGGAGGAGGAAAGTGTTCATGTGTAAAGTGTGGACATAAATTTCCAGAACCTCTCGGAGTAGTAAAGCAGATGGGAAAGGTGGATCCTTGTACCAAAAGTCAACAAAAGGTCAGCTGCCCACCGTTACAATAAAGAACAGAATACCAAGAAAAATATAATTTCTTTATTTTCTGTAATTTTTATGGTGTCCCTCTACAGGAATACTAACATTATTGCAGCTAAAGACAGAAGTGTACAAGCCCATGAGGTAGTGAAAATAAAAGTATAGTGAAAATACATAGCTACACGCATACTGCAAACTTAATTTATTTGATTGTACATGTGTTAAAAATTCTAACGCAATTCTTTGTTTTTTATACTCAAAACTTCCGTCGGGAACCTTTTGTGTTGATGTGTTTCTGGTACACCTCTAAATCTGGCACACAAGAAGTGACATCCCCAAAACAGCGATAGACAAAAAAAGATGCTTCTGTTGGCACACTGAGGGTTAATTTTGGCTTTTAAATACAAT
>NW_006800323.1:204849-258643 GCF_000485575.1 Poecilia formosa
ATCTGCAAAAAGCAAAATGAGGGACTGTACCTTATTGGGGCTGTTTTGTACCATTAACTGTTATTGCTGTGATTTTGTTTCTTAACTTGGAACTTATGCATTACTGAATACAGTTTCTCAAACTAAAGGTTGCGTTTTCCAGTGTTTGATGACGCCATTGTCTGGTGGGTTTGTAAGATAAAAGTCAACAATCCTGTTGTGCCTAAACGTAATTTAGTTTCACAGAAATGCATTTTGAAGGAGAGCAGGCTGAACCTATGGCTGGAATCCGGTGATAGTACAGTAACCAGAACAGGTATGCAGCTTATTGCTGAGCAATGGATTTTATGAGTTTAAGTCTGGATTCCTGTGTGTGTGAGAGCGACTGAGGTCAGCATGCCTTGCTCGAGGAGAACTGTACAGCTTCCACATTTTGTTCTCGACAATCCCAAGCTCCAGCCAAGTCATCACATCTCTGCCTTCGCCGCTCGCTCTCCTTTTTGCCTCGACTTCCCTCCTTCCATCTTCCAGCCTCTGCACCTCAGCCAAGGTTATCGCTTCCATCGATTCTTATCATCGGCTTGTCATTTGATCTATTACCCCAGCACCCCACCTACCTAATGATAGCTTGATTAATTATTGCCCCCCCTCCTCCTACTTCCCTGCGGGGCGAAGAGTTCAGACACTGCCAGCAAATATTCCTAAGATTAAGATAAATTTTTATTGTCTTAGCTCCCTGGAGTTTCAGAGCCACGCCAATTTGTGTTGAAAGCCAGGCTAAATTAAAGGTGCTGAAATGGGCCTGAGTGTTGCTGCATTGATGCCAGATGCGCACACAGGGTTGCAGTGCTTTGTGTGATGCAGGCCTTTGTGTTTTTTCTGCTCTTTCTGCTAATACACCAAGCATTATTTTGAAAATGAATACATTTTGTTTTAAAAAATTAGAAATGTCTTCATTCCGGTCCAAACTCCAATTCAGTTTTAATGATGAGCTTTATTGGCGTTTCATTGCCTGAAAATAAATCCGAAAATGATAAATGAAGCTAAGGGCAAGGCTAAATTAATGATTTTTTAACTGCCTTGTGCATCACATCGGTTTAATCTCATTCTGGTGTTTTTCGGAGCATTTCAAATCCTTGTATTTATTTCGCCTCGAAATTAAAAGCTACAACTAAAAATCCATTGAGGGCGTTTATCATCTGAAGGTTTCCATCAGGCTCGGAATTTGATGTCTATTTGTTCTGGCATGAAAATGCCTCGTGGGTATGAAAAGATCAACATATTAGCAGTCCATTAATGCCAGTGAAAATGTCTTCAGCTGCCAACAGCTTGTAAAAGACACTGCTTTGCCTTGAGCAACGCATATTGTATATTTGAGTTGGCAGGTAATTCAGAGATAATGCACACACCATTTATGGAGAAATTACAGAGCGGGATTATGAGGGCAGAGCTTCCCTGACATTTTCTGTTTGTTTAGGTCCTGTTGCGACAAAACCCATTTAGTTTGTTCCTGCTGATATACCAATGTTTTAATGGACCATAATTATCTTAAATGTACACTTTCATTGTTATTTTTCTCAAGTCTACCGCTTTGACTGAGTGTAGCCACTCAAGTATATTTAATATTTTGAGTGTCCGCAAAGTACCAAAATGGGACATTATTATCTTACCACAAGTTTTCTTCATCTTTAACTTATTTTAAATCAACAGCAATTTAGTCTGAGGTTTAACAGGATTCCTGGTGACATTAAAAGCTTTGGATATTAGAGATGTGTATCTCGCAAAGAGCAATTTACTTCCTGTCTGACATTGTCTGGTTCAGTGTAAGCTGTTATTTTAAGACTGGAGTATTCTAGCATCCTGTAAGCTATCTATGTTTGAAATGAAGTTTTTGAGGGGCCCTCTTGTGTTGATGGCCAAACAACAGAATTGTGTGATAATACCGAAGAGGTCTCCATCACTTTTAAGTTGTTCATGTGGCAGGTACTAGAGTCTAAGAAATCACATAGTGACAAGGTAAGAAATTATTTTGCTAGCTTAGTGGGAATATATCAACTGGCTAACTGTTAGTTGCTAACATTGCTAAAGTTGGAAACAGCATGGTAGCTACCTGTTAGCACTAAGCTAAGAGGCCAGTATTGATTCCCAAAGTGTGTTCTTTCTCCCAAAGCTGCAGGAACAAAGTTACTTCATTTTGTTATTGTGGCTTGTTCTCAACACACACTGCATTCTGGGTAGGACTTCGCTCTAGAGCGTTTTCAGTCGCTGCCCCTAAATGTTGGAATGAGTTGCCTTTGAAAATCAGTCACTTTTGGCCGACGCTGTTGTTTTACAGTACTTTATATGTAAAATTGTATTGAGTGGTACCTGACATCCGGATGAAATCCATCCACTAAAACTAAAATATGTTTCTGTTGTTTTTGTGGGGTATATTTCAATTTTTAATAAGCTGGAACTTCTTTGGATCACTGTATTGAAAATAAGACTTATTGACACCTAGACCCAATAAACTTAAACTGGATAATTCTACACTAAGCTGAACTATTTTGAGATTTATGGAACTTTTCTTCCAATGTTAAAAGCAAAATGGGGATATTTTAATGACTTTTTGACAATAAGACCACTTTAGAGTCGGACATGCATTATTTACAACCTCTCATGATTACCATAAGTACACTGAGTAAGGTCTAATTGATATTGGCTAAATATATATTTGATTAACTTTATACCACTCACTGCAACTACTAAAGATAAAAAGATCATCTTAAGCAATAGCGTTTCCATATCTGAGTAATTTCACATGAAAAATATTTTCATGTTGCTGTTTTTATTACAAACTCTGCAAGACACACACACACACACACCCCTACACACACACACACACACACACACATACACACACACACACACACAGGCACATTCGGTATTATTAAACCAGTTTGCCCATCCATGTAATTAAAAATATGTCACAATCTTTATATTTCTCTTTAGTTATTCTTTGGTTTCATTTCAGTGTTTGTCAGTTATTCCCCCACAGAGGCAGACTGTCGCTAAACTGTCTCTAGTTTTTTGTCTTTCTTTGAGTCCTAACTTCCTTCCTTTTATCTGTTCTTTTTACCTTCTTCTTTATTACCTTCTTTACATGTCCTTCCATATTTTTTTGAGTCATCCCTTTCTTCCTCCTTCATGCATCGGCTCCCTTTTTTCTTTCCATCATCCCGTTTTCAAATTTTTCCAGGCTACATATTCAAGCGTTTCCCACTGCAGAAACATTTTTCCATGAATGAGGGTTAAAATAAGTATTTAGTGTTTCAAAAACCAACCTAAAGGACTGAGACCTTAGGAAAAAATTGACTTTTTAAAAATTCTGACGTTTCCTCCTTTGTTTGTCTTTTCTTCATTTTGAGTCATTGTTGCCACTGTGTGGCATTAAGATTGATGTGCTGGGAAAAAAGGCCACCACCACTGCAATATTGAGCATCTCCCAGTAAGAGAGCACGCCTCCTGTCTCCCTCTAACTGAAACAAATGGACAGCTTCTTTGAAATACAAATCTTCAGATTTTTTTTATTTATTTCAAATTTAATTTTTTTTTCCCTCTCCAAGCATAAAACATACAACTGTTTTCGCTTTCCTCCTCACCCTGAGGAACCCCTGACACTACAGAGACGGCAAATGGCAAATCTGATGATACAGATTAGCCTCATAAAAATTTAATCTAATAGAAGTATTTATTCCTTTCAGCATACTTTATCCGGCTTCCAGCATTCCCTTTGCGGGGAACCAGTGTCCTTAATCGAAGCGGATTGTCAGGACATCTTTTAAAATAAGATGTTTTTCTTTGCTTCACTTTGTGTTGTCAGTCAGGCAGACAGCCGCTGCTTAAAGACATCCTAAAGGCTGATATACACCCCAGTTCAGTGAGCGAGGACAGCGTTTGGAGACGGCATTAATCTCTGTTTTATGCAACAGAGTCTCGGCTGTAGAGGAAGGGAGACCAGACACTTTGCCGTGGTGAATAATGCCCAAACGCAGCTGCTGGAGAACATATGCACACTTCAGCAAAGTCTGTCTTCCCTGTTCTGTTTGGTGATTATGGAAGTCTGATAAATGATGCTCACCGGGTAGGGAAAAAAAGTAAACAGCAGGGATGTGCCCACCCTGTTATCCTTGTAGGTCAATAAGCCATGTAGGCCTTCAGACTCTCCTCCATGCATAAGGGCACTCTTCAAGGAGACAGATTTCCTGTTTTGCGATGCAGGAGGAATGCGTGTGTGTGTGTGCATGTGTGTGTGCGTGTGCGTGTACGTGTGTGTGTGAGGAATTAGAGAAGCCTGCTCTCGCACTCCTTCTCAAAGCATACAATATTCATCTTTTCTCAGAAACGCTCAACAGCTACTGAACCAGGTAAAGAGCTCCCAAATGATGATTAACGGTGGCAATTATCGAATTATTCTGGGTCTGTAAGGTGTGCAAAATTATTCACTCGCATTCTTCCCTTCATTATGAACTTTAAAATGAAATTAAATGTTCCTTTTTTTATTTGATCTGTTATCATTTTTAAGTATTTCTGTGATTTTATGACATTATCTGGAACAGTTGGAATGGAAGGATTGAGCCAGATTTCAGTTTTGACCTGTTATGTAACAATTCATATTTCATAGGCTCAGTTGTGTGACTTTACCAGTTCGAACAGGACTATGTATGTGTATATCACTGATGCATGTTGAGGTATCCTCAGAACATACCAAGTACCATACCAGAACCCTGATATCGCCAACTAGTGGTGACATGTAGGAGCTGTTTTAATAATTCACATGTTGATGTGCGCTACTTATTTTAAAAACAGTTTGACATAAAAAAAACACTGGTTTTCTAAAAATACAGTGTCTCTTAAAATTACTGGATGTTGGATGTTTTTTCCTTTTTATTGCTTTTACAAATCAGTCATGATCAACCATTTCACATTTCCAGTGGTGTTTTGACAATTCATCTTTGCTGATGAAAACATCTTATTCTGTGACTTAAATTGTCAGATGAGGTCCTGTAATGATAAAATATTTAATAAAAATTGTTTAATTCATTCCTCCCATTCCACTAAAGGTCTCCGTGGTTCATCTACATTGGTTCAAGTGACTTGACGGCGAACAGGAAGTTGTTTGTGCCATGTTAGATGAAGAAAACAAATTAAAGTAACATTTAAAATAACTTCTAACTTACATTCCCAAACATTGCCTGATGTGGTAAATTGATTTTTGAATGTTGTAAGCTACTAAAAAGATGTTTTGTTTTTTTTGTCCAACATGGGTGTTTTGGCAGATTAGCTTTAAGCTAATGAAAGCTAATGCTAGAGGTTTTATGAGATATCGCTACACTTGGCAGCTAATTAGCACAATGCAAGCTGTTGTTTATCCCTTGTGCGTCCGAGGACTGAGGCAAATGACGGGGTGGGGTCAGTTGGACCCCATTTGTAAACACAAGGATTAAGGCACAGAATGGTTTAATGCCTAAGAGTTATACTCTGTAAGGTATTCCAGGGACAAACTGTGCTTTATAATTTGTTAGTTAATTCAAACATAAAGTTGCTGATGAGATTCTCACCTGGTTTTCTTTAAATGTATAAATCTGTAAGTTTGTGTTTGAGTATTATGCAATAACAAAAATTACAACACCTATAAAAATAATTACTAGTTTATGTTCTTTGTAACAAATGTAACAGTCTGTCTGATGTGTCTTTATGCCTGAGTGGCGCTGTCTTGACAACACTCACATTCCTATAAAGGACGGATGATTTGCTGGGCTTCTACGTTTCCAGCTCAGGTTATCTAGGTGGAAAAAGATACAAATTTTTTGGATTATCGGCAGCCACAGTGTTGCATCCAGGCGGGACAGTCGGGTGTTTTTACTCTTTCTACATGCCTGTAGGAAACTCCAGCACCTTGTGAAAACCAGAAAAAAGCATTTAGCTTGGAGACCAAAATCACCCTTCAGCTTTTTCATTGAAACAAAATGTTTCTGATACATAAAAAAATAAGTTACTAGATATGCTGGAGGATCTGAGTGCACAATTCCGATAGTTGTGGAATTTAGTGGAGGCTCTCAAGTAAAAAAATGGGTTGATAACGCCTGGTGTAGTAACTCAAGGGCCAATAACTGTAATATTTATCAGTCTACACGATATCTTAACACCCAACAGAAACCTGGACAGAGGTGCTGACATAAAGCTAAACTTTGTACAACTTGTATCACCCAAAACTAACAAAAAGAAAGAAAATTTGTTTTTTTCATTGTCTATACTAATGAAGACTACAGAAAGTGTCCAGCTCTGTAGCTTAACGGTAACCTGCGTAAAAAAAGGCTGGAGCTGGTTGTGCTAATGATGCTAATGTGAAACCAAATCAGAATTTAGCTTCATGTTAGCCTCTCTGCATCAAAGCTCAACAATCCGGCTGTTCCTACGGTCACAAGCTGTTGGATAGACTTTTAATGATTGGCTGCACGTTAGGCTGTTTTACTCAATTTACTGCAAACATCAATTATTGCTCCCTACATCACAGAAAAAGGGACTCTGTACAAAGAATGATTGCAGCAGCAGCACAGTGAGACAACATGGGTCCAGTAAATGACTCCATCAGCTGGCAAATTATCATTTGTCTGATACAGATTGGGTTTGTGTTTATGACGTCAAGGACAATTGGATCGAAAGAAGCAATAAAATTCTTGCAGCTGGCCTGTGCGGTCTGGCTTCACGTTTTCAAGAGCTCTCTTTTTTATGTTCTCTCTCTCACTCAGTGCCACTTACTATCGAAGTGTTAACTATCCAAGGACATCGCTAAGGTGAAGGAAGCGGCACGTCAGCCACAAAGGCAGACGGCCAAACAAACCGACCTGTAGGGGATAGGCAGACAGACCGCAGCTGAGAGTGAAACAATTTATTTCTTTTTGTCTGCCTTTCCTTGGTATCTTTCTGACAAACACCCCTCACCCTGGCAAGTTCCTCTCCCCCTGCTTGTCATATGCAGTTTCAGATTGCTAAGCAAGCTTTGCGCCTCCAAGGGAGCTTCAGGCAAGTGTCACTTTAAGTTACACCCGGTGCGTAAAAGCCCGGCACCGAGCTAGCGGTCATAGATCTGTGCGAAATCAGGTCAAATGTCGGCGTCTCTATCCCACCCCTCCTGGTGATTGGTACAATTGGAGAGCAGAGGCTGGTGATTTGAAAAGAAGAAAAGATGGCACAATCAGTGTGCTAACCCACCACCCCCACTGTCTCTGTGCAGTCTGCCAGAGAGTGAATAATGCAGACCTAACACAGGACTGAGACGGAGCCACGGGGCAGGGAAAGCCTGCTACACTGCTTGGAGTAATGTTGCATATGACCCATGTCTATCAGGTCTTTTTTTTTTTTTTTTTTTAAATGGAATACAGCTTATGCCAGTCAGCATGATTTTTACTAGCGGTGAAAGCATGATTCAAAAATATTCACCATCCACTGAAATTGGATTCAGGAATAACTCCTATTGAGTTTTTATTTTTGGCTTCCCAAAGTCCAGAAACTTGCATGTTGTGTTAACTGGTAACCCCAAACTGCTGTGGAGTGACTGAGCATAGAAATACTCGGTCCAGAGCGTACTCTATGTTTTTGCCAGCTGACTGTTGAGATCACCTCAGGCTCCCCTACGTCCCTGAACAAAACTAACCTGATAGGAAAAATGAACAGATGAATAGAGAAAATTTAGCTCAGAATTCACATGATTAGGAAATGATGTACTTCAAATAGTGTAGTAGTAATGTTGGTCCTCCTTTTGCTGTTAAACTGTTGGGGTGTGGAGTAACGTTAATCTGAGGATGTGTTGTGGTATATTTCTTTTTATATCAGCCTCATTTAAGATAAGATTTGTGAAATGTTCTAATAAAAGGTAATATTAGGCTCAGCTGACTTTCAACCTTCCTGCTGTTTATGTGTACGTCAGAGAATAGAATAGAATAGAATAGGATAGAAGTACTTTATTCATCCCAACAGGGAAATTACTGTGCAGTTGCAGCATACACATACACACAGATCGAATTACAATATGAAAAATAAAAATAAAAATAAGATAAGTTGAAGTTACATAGAATTGTTCTTTCAGTCAATATTTTCTACAGCGAACTCTATATCACACTGTTGTCCTATTCAACTCATGTTCAACTCGTTTTCCAGCCTCGATCTTGATTGATCAGGTCACGGACCAGTTTATTTACAAATACCTAAATATTGTTTCTCATACTTATACTCTCAAAAAGTGATTTCTGTAGTCAAATATGCACTACGGTTATCCACAAAAACTCAGAATAAAACAGGAAGAGCATCAAATATTAACTGAATGGGATATTTATAGTGAAACAGCTTTGTGACTCTCAGCGGACTCTCAACTACCATTTTACTGTACAGAACCAGATAAGAACTGGATCCAGCACCAGCTTGGGTTAAGCACTGGAGCCACTTTGGTGGAAAAACCCTGAAAGTGTCAAGGTGGAGCCTTCATTGATCAGACATGTTTGTCTGGTAAACCCACCGACATCTTGGGAATGTAGAGGCCAAGTCCCTACGTCAAACTTGTTGTTGCGCTCCCCAAGCTACTCCTGAATCATTTATGTCTTTTTGGCAGGGTGTATTATCCTGCTGAAAGAGGCCACAGCCATCAGGCTATACTGTTTCCATGAAAATTTGTACATGGTCTGTAACATTGCCCAAGAGTTCCCTTTTAGAACACTGCACAAAGCATCACATGGCCCCTGTCAGCTTGTCTTCTTCTTATAACGCATCCTGTATTGGCTCAGTGACTGATGCACTCGCTCTTTACCATCAAAATGAGTCAGACTGGACCATTGCTCCAGAGTCCACAGTGTTTTCTTAAATGAGAAATGGTCAGCTTAGGCACCCTGACTGGTCTACCAGCCTTGAAGCACCATTTGCAACAAACTGTTCCCCTTTTGACAGGCACTCACCACTCTTTATGCTTCCTAATGACAATATGGTTCATCAAAAATGGTTGCACTTCATTTTTGGAAACTACCCTCCGACAAAAATTGTCCAAGGCACTTTACTGATTACAGTTTTTTAAGCAACAATTTATTTGATCATGGAATAATAGAGTATCACCAAAAAATGATGCAGTCCCAACACTCAAAAGCATGCTTATGCTGTTGGACGTAAGCTGAACTACAACTCACAAAGTTTTGTTTCCATCATTTTAATCTCTACTTAGCATAGATTGCAGATAGACTTCCTAGTATAAAACGTAAAACTTGTACCTTGTACCTGTTACTGGTATGAAAAGTAACAGGTACAAACGCTCTTTTGTTCCTCCAATCATATCTCTTTTTAATGCAGGACAAGGTAGGGGGACTTAGTGTTTGTAGCAACTGTCAGTGAATAATGAAATACACTGCTGTATTCTTCACATTATGTATTGTTTTGTATTTCATGTCCTTTTGGTATGTTTTGTTGTTTTTTATTTTTTTTAATCTTTGATACTTTGTCTTTTAGTTTTTTTATACTTCCTGCAATATCAATTACCCAATTGGGATACGAATAAATATGAAATGTGAAATCATGTGCATGTGTGAGAGGATGATATTACCAAGCTGACCAGTCTAGTTCAATCCACGGGGAGCATCAAAGAACCAGAGAGAGTACCGTCGCCTCCCGTTTGTGGAGCCCTTAAGAGCCTCTGTACTCGCTCTGGTTATTCAGAAAAGTCACTTTCCAGGTCAGAGGTGACATCATTCATGTCAGGTTCAGCAAGTTGCCATTTTCCAATTATTATGTAATATAATGTTTCTCCTTCGTACAACAAAATACAACGCATCTAAGAACAGTTGTAAACGGCATCAATGGACAGCATGCAGAAGACTTGTTGCGATCTCGTGCCCAAGGTTCTTAAACAGACAAGCCAATTTCAAGGCATCAGATCCAGCTATGATGTGAATTTATTTTAGGTTGTTATATATACGACATAACATAACAACTGAAAAGTAACATAATTATTTGACTGTGGTATAAAATGACACTATGTGCCTGGAAAATACATAATGCCTCTTCTTTAGATCCTTATCTTTACTCTTTCTTTCTCCTTTCAACATTTGAGCATTGAAAACACAATGTTCATTTGTTGTGATCATACTATTCTGCGTGATACATGAACATATAGACCAAAAAAAAACACAAAGAATCAGAATCTAAATGGTTTTTAAAGACAGAGAGCCTGTGCTGTAACGCTGTTCACCGTTGGAATGAAGGTAAAAAAAGATCCAGCAAGCAGCTTAAAGCTTCACTAAAGGCAGCATTTATACTGAAACCAGAACCCGAATACTTTAGCTACACCTAGTGGCAAAGATTCTTCCCCAGCAACTCAGTGGTTATCAATATTCAGGAAAAAAAGCTAAATCCTGGTCAGACAGTACAACATCAAGAAAACACCCTGTTTGTTCTTACGCTGAAAAGTGACAAGAAATATACATCATACAACATAAAAGGCTTAAGAGTAATGAAATTCTTTCCTCTAGCAATTTCCATCATTCAAAGAGATTATAGAAGCGGAGCGTAAGCAAATCGGAGTTGTTGGGAATGTTCTGCTTTATGCATTTGTCTGTAGTGTATTAGTGATGCTATGTGGTGCAAATTTGTTCAGATTGCTTTAGAGGAAATGACAGGGGAGATAAGGTGAGCGTGCTCCTGTTGAGAACGACAAATTTTATGTCGCTGAAACTTAACAACCGCAGTCAGCAGAGATGCACTGTTTCCAACACAAAGCTGGCCAAACATTACTCATAGCCTATAGACTATATTTTTCAAGCGGCTGCACAGAGTCTAATAGCAATCTAATGAAAATTGAGGTAATCTAATGGAATATGTTTCCCTCTACAGCAAAGATGAAAGGAATACATGAAAAGCCCCAGTGATTCAGGCCTTTTAGCTCTCCCTAAAAGGCACTCTGCTCACTTTCTTCAACAGGAGTGTAAGTCGGGGCGAAATCAGCCCAGATGTCAGATTGAGTTTCAGGTGGGGAGGAAGGTAAGGCTGGAAAGTGGAGCTGAAACACCCAGTGATATCCTTCTGTTTGTAAAAACAGCCACTTTCATAGCTTATTAAAGAGCAATCAAGAATCTGTGGCGGCTGTTTTTTTATCATATCAGTGTGTAGAAACTTCAAGGAGGAATTTCTGTTTGCAAGAGTGGTTAGAATAAGAAGCAGCAAGGTTTATTTATGGAGACAGGAGGAGGAAAGTGTTCATGTGTAAAGTGTGGACATAAATTTCCAGAACCTCTCGGAGTAGTAAAGCAGATGGGAAAGGTGGATCCTTGTACCAAAAGTCAACAAAAGGTCAGCTGCCCACCGTTACAATAAAGAACAGAATACCAAGAAAAATATAATTTCTTTATTTTCTGTAATTTTTATGGTGTCCCTCTACAGGAATACTAACATTATTGCAGCTAAAGTCAGAAGTGTACAAGCCCATGAGGTAGTGAAAATAAAAGTATAGTGAAAATACATAGCTACACGCATACTGCAAACTTAATTTATTTGATTGTACATGTGTTAAAAATTCTAACGCAATTCTTTGTTTTTTATACTCAAAACTTCCGTCGGGAACCTTTTGTGTTGATGTGTTTCTGGTACACCTCTAAATCTGGCACACAAGAAGTGACATCCCCAAAACAGCGATAGACAAAAAAAGATGCTTCTGTTGGCACACTGAGGGTTAATTTTGGCTTTTAAATACAATCTGATAGGATGCTGGAAAACTATTGCTGTGTTCACGTTGGGCTAAAAGGAGTGAGTTACATAGAGATTCACCTGTCAGTATAAAAAATTAAGGTTTATAAATTTAAGTTCAAATTCCACACATGTAAAACAATTTCTTCCTTATTCTAAGGTTCCATGATTGTTCCATGAGAACAATCCATCTGTTCTCATGGATTGAGAAGACGTTTTCCTTTTCCCTGAGTGTTCAGTGAAGTGCACACGGGCGTGGTAAAAGGCAGAGAGGGAAAGTTGTTTCGTGCTGAGAAGTGAGCGTGTTCTGCGGGTTTTAGAAGTTCAAATACTACCCATAAGAAGCTCTAAAGGCTTTTTGTTTCAGAGTTAACCATTCTGTGTAGCTGTTTTTGGTAAGTCTTCATAACTGTGTGAAAAATTGACAAGGCTAGGAGATGCTAATGGCTAGCGCCATCAGCTAAGCCAGCACTGCTTTATGTAACGTTAAGAGCCATTTTGTTTTCCTTGCTAGCGGTTAATGGATGCAGTCTACATGTACTTATGCTACCACATCGCTATAAAAGAAGCTCTCTGGTGTAGAAGTACTCAAGGTTGACTATTTTCAGTACCAATGAGGTCTTTAGAAATTGTAGAACTCTCTGGGCTAAGGTAGAGGGAGCATCTGAGCTCTCTCTGTAGCAAACCCTTTATAGTTGCTAAGGCTAACTCTGCTAATCGTTTACATGAGATGCAGCAAAAACAGCTCAAAGTATTGACTGTGTGATCATTTTATCCCTTCCTTAAAATGGTAAAACTCAGTTTCACAATGGCTGCTCTCTCCCACAGAATGTGACACTGCTTCTGCCCCGAAGATAAATAATTAACGACCGCTGACAGCAGGAAGGCTAGAGGAAAAGGCTGCTGTTATACCTTCTTATTGTTCTCCGGGAGGAATCAGAATATTTTAAAATGGGCATTGTCAGATCAAAACGCTAAAAAAAAAACCTGGAGATCAGAAATACTCCACAAAACTCTGATGAGAGCATCTCTAGTTTCACACATCCAGTAAGATGATACAGTTGACAAAGAGAAAAGACTTAAAAATGTTCATTCAATCAAGATTTTCATAACAGTATTGAAATATTTTGGGGTGAATTTGCAAGCTGCATTCAGTGACTTTGAAATATATATTAGATCATGTCCCAATCTGAAGTCAATAAATTCCAACAGGTTTATGAGGGTCAGACTATTTGCTGGATGCCTTCCCCTTTCTTTCTCTCGATCACTTGTCAAGATTCTGTAACTAAAGGCAACTAGTACATGGAACTAGTTGGAAGTATTTTCTTGTATACAGTAGAAGAAAATACTAAAAAGGGACTATGATCAGGATCAATTACTGTGAAGTCTTTCACTCGTTACAGACTTGGTCCACATTAGGAACGCACCAATCCAATATTTTCACTTCCGATACCGATATCTGAAGTTTAGTATCATCCGATACCGATCCCATACAGAAACACAGAGCTGCATTGACTTTAATGTACTGCGTAACGCATTTATTTGATAACTATGCACCAGTACAGCACACTTAAATACACCAACAGCTTCACAAGTTTAGTCAAACATGTAAAATCAACTCAGCTTTCGTTCATTCAGTTAGTGCAATTCGGAGCATAACAGCCGATGTAAAATAAATCATAAAGAAACTGAAACTGACAAAAACAATTTGTTGACTACCTTCGTCACACGTGAAAAATAAACTGCAACAAACCTTAATAAGGAATTTTAGAATTCCTAGTGCAGTTAGGAATTCTAAGCATAATGTAAAAGAAATAATAAAGCGTGTTGTTGCTCAGAAAATTAAGCATAGAGTTATACTGAATAGATCTGCCCTTGTGGATCGGACACATTGTCACATTATCCAATCTAGATTTTTTTTTTCAATATCAGGACCGATACAGATATTAACATCGGAGCGATGCAACTCTAGTCCACATGAACGCTTTTGTGCAAAACATGGATGCTAATGAAACAATCTTATTTACAACAAGCTTGTAAGGTAATCCAGTAAAAGAGAATTAAAGATTGGCAGAGTATCAGTCGGTATCTGTGGTTCCCCCTAAATCACAGCCAGCAGTCCACTGTGCTGTGACAAAGGAAGGTTGGGTTTTGGATTTTGGATTTGGATTTCAACAAAACCTATCTTGATGAATATGTGCCAAAAGTCCCTCAGTGCAGCTATGTGTGCTTTGGCACTGGATGAGAGCATCTCTCTTGCTGGAGCAGCTTCATTACACTTCTCACTGGCTTCATAGAGGCCAGTGAGAAGTGGCCTCACTGGCCTCTATGAAGGCCAGTGAGGCCTTCATACTTATCCATACTGTATAAGTATGGAGTAGCTCCATACTTATACAGCCCCTTTAAACATTTTTGAAGGCTATGATGTGTGAATATTATGTCAGTTAATGTGAACCTGTAAACCATTACAACGGCCCTCAGCCCAATGCAGCCCAGAGATTGTGAGGTGAATGTAGTGAATATATCTGAAGAGTGCCTACATTGGTTCCAACTGTGTTCACTTGTGGACTCTTAAATGAAAACATGAATAACTATAAACAGTTACATTCAATAAATTAGAATTATATTGAAAAGTTCTGTTTTTTTTATTGAGTCAGTTCACTAAGGGAAACACATTTTATAAATCGATTACACACTGATGCTTTCAAGCCTTTATTTTTGTTAATTATAAGTTTCCATTCAAAGCTAATGACATTTCATTTCTTATAATATTAAAATGTATCAAAGCTTTAAAGAAAGAAAATCAAAAGTTTATACAGAATTGTGGGTGTGCCTGCTGAAAGGTATTAAACTTATTAGACATCATTTTGTTGTTATTTATGTGTGCGCATGTGTTAATACCGAGACTTTAATGTGTTCATTTTAATTAATTAACTACTTAGATTTTAAAATGTCAAAAATTTTAATGTCATTAATCTTACATACGAAAGTTCCATGCGGAACCTTTGTATTTGAGTGTTTCTGGTACACCCACTGTTACATGCCTGCCAGGCTGTTTGTTTCTCTTTCCCCTCCCCCTTTTGTTTGTCTCTTCACAGGTAGTAGGGAAAGCTGGTGTCAATCTCCCCTGATTGATCCTTGTCAACCATGGCCCAATCAGCATCCAGGGAGGCCTTACATAAGCAGCCCAGCTGGGAGCTGGAGAGATCTCTCCAACTGGCTCTGTTACCTGACACATGTCTTGTTGCTCTTTGTATGAAGGTTTGTGGTGGGAGTTAGAGGGTGAGGTAAGTTTGGGGTACCCTGTACATGTCATCACGTAGGTGTTTTTCTGTTAAATACATTAGGTAAGTAGGTGGGTGCCACCCATGTAAAGTTTTGGTGGAAACTTTTGTTAGATTAGGTAGGCAGGGTTTTTGTTTTCTTTTTCGTTTCTTTAGCACAGACCGTAGTCAGGCCCTGTTTTGTTTTATTTTCTTTGATTTGGCACCACCTAACCATCCCTTTCTCCCCCACAGTTTGTACGAGCCTTCTGGGATTTTTGTTGTCAATAAATCCCTCCTTTTTAAAACATTCACTTAGACTCTATCGAATTTTTGTGGTTGTCGTGTTACTCCCCTCCTCCTCACAAAGGGGGGGCCGTAACACAAATCTGACGCACAAACGACATCGGCAAACAACCGCGATGGAAGACAAAGCTGCTTCTGCTAACTTTTGAATGATAGTCTGATGAAGGGGATTTTCATGGTTCTTTTCAGTATTACTCATTTTATGAAGAATCCCTCTTTGAGCCAGGATTCTTCTTCTTAAGCTTGCTGAACGTTTTTTGGGTGACATCACATTTAATTAATATCTCTTTTGGATTGAATTGATTATTTTTATTGTCTAGATTTCTCAAAAAAAATGAAAATAATCCTGACAAAAATACATAACTCCAACTAAGGAGTCGGGGGGTAAAGCTTGAAAATTCATGTACAGAAAAATTTTCCATCAAACAACCAACTAAGAATGAGTTATTTAGCATAAAGGCAAATTTCCAGGCCCTAGATGTGCAAAGTCAGAGAGATACTCAGAAAGGCTTGCAGCTGTTGCTGCAGAGGAAGGTGGTGGTACAATATATTACTGCAGCAGGAAATGCTCCATACAGCATGATGCGGCTGCCGCGTTTTTGAAAACCATGCATCACTTTCCCTTCACTTTACTACAATTATGTATTTTCTGTTTTATCACATAAAAGTTTAGTGAAGTAAACTGTATTTTGTATTTAGGGCATAAGAAAACAAGAAGTTCAAGAAGTGAACACTTTTACAAGAATCAGTAGTTATATACGTCTGTAAATATGAGGAAATAGTGTTTATCCAACTGCTGTTTTATGTTGGACTTTCTGATGGTTCTGAGTCACTAAGTGGGTCACGGGCCACTCCCTTTCCCAGTGGCAGATTGTGTCAGCAGGCAGTGTACCAACTGCTTCATTTTTCACCATATACCACTGTGGTGTGGTGTCAACATGCATATAAACTGGAAGGTGATTTAAAGCATGAAAAGGACAGTCGGTCAGACATACACACACAGATCAAGGCCTCACCTGTTTTTGATTAAAAGGCGAAAAAATGTAAAGTATAAAATTCCTCAAAAGCCTATAAACAATTTACATATTTTTGTTTACAGTACAAATGACTGAATCAACTATTTGAAGTGATTTTTGGAAACAACTTGACATTCTCACTTTAAACGTCAGAAATGATTTTGCTCTTTAAAACTTGACTGAAGCATCTTTTTAGTTTATCACCCTGAATTTCACTGTAAAGCAAAGCTTGCCTGTCGTGTGTTTTTTGTTGGTTTTTTTTCCACTGGGTCATGGTTATTTCGAGAGACTTTAATTTATGCTGAGCCCGTTTTTGCCCCTCTGTGGCTGCGGTGACATGATGCCATAAGTCACACTAGACACTAACAATAGCCACAGGCCACTGGTCAGTTCTGTTTTTAGATGACTGTTGAATCATTTGAAAAAAGATGTCACTTGTTGGCTATTAAGTGCTTTGCCGTTTCCAGCCTGGGGCAGCAGCTAGCCAAGATAAATAACCTTCTTGAGAAGTTAGCTGAATTCTTTCCTGGCTCCATGACATGTAGACTGCTGCACATACAGTGTTTTCAGCCTTGCTTCCCATTTGAGTGTCGCAAGAAAAAAATAGTTGATAAAGACCCAAAAATGTTCTGACTGGTTTTAAACCTGTCAACACGGCAAACTAAATGATGCATGTCAACCTGTTAAGCTTAAATGGTGTGGAAGTCAACAAAACAATGGAATCAGTTCCCTACTCGTACGCTAGGTAGCCGATAGTTGGATGGATGTGCTGATTGCTATATTGTATGCTCTACCTAACAGTTCAATAAGGCTATATAATCCTGCTTATTTTGCTTTGTCTTTATGTTTTGCATGAACAGAAAACGAATGGTAAAAAGACTACTTGTTAAAATTTAGCAATGTGATGCTAGGAGCTACCGAGCAGCTTGAGTTATAGGGACAAAGTGCTTGTTGTCGTGAGTCATGCACGCTACTAAACTTGGTCGATGGACTCATTATGCGTTATTGACGTCACCACATTGAGGCACCATGAGGATGTTGGTATTGAATGGAGAGGCTGCGATTGTTTCCCCAAGTTATTTTTGCCAGTATAGACATTTGAGGCTTATTGACAGCGGTATTTCCAGAATTTGGAAATAGCTAGCTTAGCAACCAACACAAACCGATGTAATTTTAGCTGAATTCACACCACCCCTGTTTTGTCTGCTTTAATCAAACTCCACTTCATTTGCCTAGAAAGTCTGGTTTGTTTAACAAGATGTGAATGTGCAATCAAACTTTGATGTGGACCAAAGAAGTTAACTCTGATCCGCCTGAAAACTTAGGTCTCGGTTCGGTTGAAGTGAACTCTGATGTGGTTCAAATGCATGTGTGAACTCCAAGTGAACCAGAGAGTGCTTCAAAAGCAGGAAGTGGACTATAGCACGGGACATTCTGGTTAAATCCAAGCATAACAAACACGTGAGTATAGTGCTAATGGGAGAAATGGCTCATGGTGTTTAAGCCAAATACAAAAAAGAAACCTTCCAACCACTAAAATCTCACGCTGCTCCATTTCTGTTTACATTTCATGAGGAAGGAAGTTGTGCTCAGGGTCTTCTTCAGAGGTTTTTGTCATTTCCTTTTTTTTAACCATAAAAAAAAATCATGTTAACCTTTAAAGAAGACAGCATTAGATCATCAGATTACCAGGTTAGACAAGGATGAAGCAGAATGCTGTAAAAAAATTGCTTTGACAGAGATTGCTCTGACAACTTTCCCATACCTTTTTTTTTTCTAGTCTGAGACTTGCTAAATTATCATGCCACTATTCAAGACGCACTGCTTTTGACCCTTTGAAGTCCTAAGTGAACATTTCTGCCACGACTGAGTCTGTTGTGTTATTCTGGTTACTCATAGCAGAGGAACATCGGTATGTGTCCCATTAAGGTTACGCTTTAATTGAGTATATTTGATCATGTGCCCTGGTTCAAAGGAGATAGATTACTTGCTAATTAGTTCACCTCTACAATAAACGTGCCTCTGTGATCACGAAAAAGGTTTCATCAATGCCATATTGCACATCTAGACATTTTATGACTAAGGAGAGTCCTTAATACAAGCCATACGTTATGCAAGTCTCAAGTTCTACAAAGAATTTTCGCCTGTAGTTTAATTATTGCTGCGCGGATACTGACGGTGGGGAGCAAGAATAATCTCTCCATCTCAGCCTTATTAAAATAGCAGTGGGTATGACTCCTGCAGATCTGCCAGCAGAGTCAGGAAGACACTGGCTTAAAATATGTATACACGAAATGTATCATTTATTTCAGTACTTTGAGTCTGTTCACTCGCACTAAATAACTGATTGTGTTTGCATGAGGCGGCTCATCTGGACAGATGGTCCTGCACAGGCAGATAGGATACCTGCAGGTCTCCTTTAGGGGCCTAATAGCTAAGTGTTTGCATATTGTTGTAACACACATAAAAACATAAAATTCACCCACATCACATACTAGGGAAAATGTGACCTTGAGAAGGAATTGCAGTAAATATAAAAAAGTTTTCTTTCACTTGGATGTTTTACTCTACTTACTTTTTATCGCCTTTGTAAATGAATCAAGATCAATTTTTTTTACTTTTTTTACAAGTGAGAGCTGATTTCTATAAAATAATGAGGATTAAATAAAATTATTTAACATATAATAAATTTTGCTAGACAATAAATTGTCTCAGTAATTATTGCGAAAAACGATAATATTCCAAAACACAAGTTTGCCCTCTCAAAAGACCAATAAACTTTAATCTTGTAGATTACGCTCAACACTGGAATTGCAAGAAAGTTGAAATATCCAAAATAAAATATGACCACTGATGGATTTTGATGTCATTATATATAAAATTGCCCCTCAAAAAAAAACAACATTATTAATCAGAATGAAATTTATGCAGCTCATTTTAATTTATCGTGGGATTGCTTATTGCAACAGGCTCATGCATAAGTATTCACCCCCTTCAAATCAGTATTTAGTTCATATTTAGTGTAAGATTGTGGGATTATATTCATGAAGACTTGAGGCTGTAATTGCTGCTAAAGGTGGATCAACAAAGTATTAAGCAAAGGCTGTGAAAACTTAGGTAAAATGTAAATTCTTGGTTTTCTATTGTTAACAAATGTACAAAAAAAACCTAGACAAAACAAAAAAGATTAAGCTAATGCAATGTAGAATAATGCTATAACATAAGAAAATGTGGAAAAAGTGAAGTACTGTGAATCCTTTCCAGATGCGTAATACATATCAACAAAATAGGTAGGTTCAAGCATTTTTGCAAAAAAAAAAAAAATGCACATTTACGTTTGAGTTTCAGTGAAACCATAAAGGTTTAACTAAAAGCAAAATTATACCTACAAGAAACACCTACATGCAAATGTTGATTCACTGTAAGGATCTCTGCAGAAGTGTTTGATTCCAGCTGGAAGTGAATCAGAATGGCATTAATGGAACTGTAATGTACTGTAAAATGTACACTTATTCCAGACGGCTCTACTAGTCTGTTCAGAATTAATGCACCTATTTGCATAGCAGGAAAGCGCTGATGCAAACAAAACTGGGATTGCACTGCTGGTTGCCCAGAGACCATGATGTCCACACTATGGATGCAAATGGCAAACTATAGAAATCTATTATCCTTCATGAACTGTGTTTTTTTTTTTTTTGCATTAAAAAGGCAAATGATAAACATGCTAGTGCGCATCCACCTCCATCGACAACTGTTCCTCTCTGTGGCTCCTATGGAAAATCCAATTTTACACACCATGGCCTTGGTAGATTACTTTCTATTTCCTCAACCAGATTTTTATGAAGACATTCTGATTTTATTAACCAGTAAATACAGTTCGGTGTCACACAGTGTGCATAGACAAACATAAAGATCCATCAAACGGCAGGCTGAGAGATGGGAATCCGGCTATTAAATCAGAGTGGTTAGTGCAGACCTGTTGTTGCATAATGTATCTGTTCCACAGCCGTAACTCCTCACCACCATCCCTAGAAATCCTCAAGTGCTTGCTGCAAAATCTGTGCCTCATCATGGCACGTTTGTGACATTCAGAAACATCAGCTACGAGGTGTGAGGGCGGCGAAGGAATCCTTTTGATGGATTTAAAAGAATATCTGTGCTGCTTTAGTAAGACTTTATTGAGGTCCTTGTGGCGTAAATGTGAAGGTGAAATGAGGAATGTAAAGTTGTGGTAATAATGGAAAGATCAGCAAGTCTTTCTGTTGTTTTGATAATTATGTGTATTGATGTAATGGAGCTTCAGAGAACAATATTTAGAGTGACCATCATAGTGTGTAGGTCCCCTTTTTGTTGCCAAAGCGACACTGACCGATCTACTTTAATAGATCCCTAAAGGTTCAGTAAGATGTTGGCACCAGATGGTGGTTGGTTTGTCCAGGATGTCTCACAGGGGCTAATGGACTTTTGAGGCCAAATGATTAATTTACAGTGTTTTCCCACATGATAGTCTGGTAGACTGTGTTCAACTGGTGACCAACATACATTTTCAGCCAGTGTGGTTCGCTTTCACTCCGCACAGTGGCAAATGAATCAAACCCTTAGAAAGACCTGTTCCACTTCTCGCCTGTGGTGGCGCTGCACCAAGAACGACTGAAGGAAATGACACAAAAATCTCTGAGGAAAACATTGAGCACAACTTCCTTCTTCACAAAACGTAAACAAAAATGGAGTGGTGTCAGGTTTTTCTTGTCATTATTAAAAGACCACAAGTCATTTGTCCCACTAGTGCTAGACTTGTTTTTGTTGTATTTACCCAGAATTCCTTGCGCGATAGTGAACTTCCTGCTTTTGGAGCAGTCTTTGGTTTTCTTGACATTCTCATATGTATTTGAACCAAACCGAGACCTGGGTTTGTAGGTGGACTACAGTTCGCTTCTTTGGTCCACATCAGATTTCGATTGCGCATTCACACCTCCCCAAACGAACCAGACGTTCTAGACAAACAAATTAGAGCCATTTTACACCCATTCGAGCATTCCTGAACTATTTTTGCTTTATGACATCATCCAGCTGATGGAGGCCATCAGGAAATGCAGTTTCAATCAAACTGTGTACGTAGTCTGACAGAAAACATGAGCATAGGACAAAGATTCATATTATACCCTTTTGTTACTAATTACCAAATCAGAGTAACTGAAGGTGTTTGAGTAGATGCACAGTGCCACACACAATAAAAGTCACCATGTCCCAAATAAAAAAAGAAATCACCTTATGCTATGTTGATGGACAGATGTATTTTCACATTTGTCCGTCCATCTTGAACTTTTAGTCCTTTTTGTCATCCCTACATTATCTCCTTTCTGATTTCACATTGTAATATAAACCTCCCCAGCTTTGCCTCGCTCACCTTCTCGAGCAGACTTGCGCTGTGAACAGTGATTAAGCGCAGACCGCAGTACTTTCCACTGTGTAACATCCTAATTCTGAGAAGAGCCCAAAGCATAACCGCTCCCTGCTGTGATCATATTTTTCTCGGTAATTAGTGTGGCTTCTTTGTTCCCTTTGAGAGTAATCCATTTTAGCTATTATAAATGCATGGGTCATTGTCTCAAAGTGCTTTGTAGTTTCACAGGCACATTTACACATATACACACACTAATCAGGCATAACATTATGACAATCTACAGGACGGTCTTTGGGTTTTGCTGTGGAAGTGGCTCTGACCCTTTGAGACATGGCCTCCGCCAGACCTCAGAAGGTGTTCTGAGTTATCTGGCATTGACATTTTACAAGGGAATAATTTAGTCAGCTGTACTGTGGGGCCCTGATGGAATAGACTTGATAATCAGCAGAAGATCCAGGCCACTGGACAGTTCCACCACAGCTTACAGATGCCATGTGTACCATAACAGCATCAATAACCCAATAATATTATTTATTCCGACAACACACTGTGTGTACTGATACATATCAGCTCACCTGGCAAACCAGGAGAGTAAATATACTATCACATATCAACTCAGCTAAGACATGTTTGACCATTTAAAATATAGAACATTGGAATTTCACTTGGAAATGGAAAATTGATTGTAGAACTTCTAAAACATATATATATATATTTAAAAAAAAACATTTAAAATGAAGACACCACAGAAAAGATCCAAAAGTAGTAGGGCAATATTGATTCCTCACTCTTGATCCCTGTGCACATGCCCTATTCACAACAGGAGAACATCAATAGCAACACACACACTATGGAAACACACACTTCTCTTGATGTTCCACATTGGGGCCTTTTCCATCAAACTGGTTCCAGTGCAACATGTTGAATGTTCCCATTTTTAGATCGGAGCGGTCCTAACATCCTTCCTAATGGACCAGATCGCTCGTAGCGCAAAACACACACAACAGGAATATATCTTAAGATTATCCAAACAGCCATCCTCGATAACCAGAGTGTCTTTAAGGTTGCTGGAAGGGGGAAATCGGGACCAGAATCAACATAAAAATCTTTTTACTTTGATGCACCTCTTGGAGCTGATTATTTTCTACCAAATCTATTTATTTCTGCCTCAGTTTTTTCACCACTGTTATCACCAGGTGGCGTTAAAACACCTTGTTCTGACAGTCGTTTAGCTCCTGTTTACCACCTCAAAGACGGCCAGTTAGGACAGCGAAGTGTTTAGAACAGTTCGTAAAGGACAATAGTAATTTATTCCTCTGCTATGGGATAAATTATGAATGATATTGTTCTCATGGTGTTACTTTATGTCAGTGCATTGTGATTTATTATGTTTTTATCATGTAAAATACTTTGAACTGCCTTGGTACTGAATTGTACAAAACAAATAAAGTTAGTTTAACTTAAATTGGAACCATGTTTGTGGCGAAGTCCTAAAAGTCACCTTCCCGTCCTGATGTTTAGATCAATGAATTACGTGCTAGTCTCTACACAGCTTATTTGGAAAGACTGAGCTGACAGCAGCTTAAATTTAAGTCTAATGTTCTACTTTGCTTATCTCTACCTACTGAATACTCTTAGTATCACTTTATTGGTTTCTTTCTGATATCTAGTTTAGCTGGTAAACAACCTAGTATATCTGTAGACTAAACCGTGTGCATCAACATGATCTCATCTCCCTTTAAAGGCTTGTTAGTTGTTACTTTGGATGATAAATTGGTTTTACTGACAGCATAATAGAATGTATATTTTGTGAATATTTTAAGCAAATCAGTTTCTTTATCGTCTAACTGAGTCTCTTATAGTTTGAGAACAACTGTTCTGATCCAGCGTCTCCACATAAAGCAATCAAACATCACATTTCCAGAATCCTCATGTTGACTGTTTTCCTATAAGCACTGTCACTGCATGAAAAGAAACAACCAAAAAGAAAAGAAACTGGTGATGAACATGGGGGGATGACGATGTGTCGGCAGCATCCCGCTGCCTTCCGGTTGTACTGAATATGTTTGCTGAGTAAGGAGGAGGAAGCCCAGTATTTGGGAACATCATGGTAGTTTTTCATTATTATGTAAAGCCATACCGGCATATTTCATGGTCATCCCCCACATCTACTGCTGGATTTGTGAAATATGTTTGTCCAGGATTTAATATTTGCAAATGGACTGAATTTCCATCATCGCTGGCTTCGCTTAAGGTCCAAATGACAAGCTTAGATAAATAGTGAATGTGGTGAACATGACCGCAGGCAGGTTCTTGGTTGATGGTTCTCCGTAGATCTTCAAAACGGAATTTAAACCTTTCTGGAAATGAGCCCCAGTCTGTTGGAAACGAGGTTGTGCAAAACTTCTGAGTCAACCTTTAGTTTTTATACTTTTACTATCCACGTTTCTCCATTTTGTCCCTTTCAATACTAAAATGTTTCAAACTGAAGCGGTGAATGAGAAAAGAACTGTGTTACGAAGAATGTGCCATTACAAAATTTTGTTTTGTCTTTTGAAAAAATGACAAAAACAAAACAAAGCGTATTCGCTGCTAACCAGGATTCTACCAATATAGTCTGTCTGCACTGAGAAAAGAAAACAGGTGATCCAACCTTAAATAACAGGTCATTTGTTACAAGTAATCAAAAGTATATAAAATATATTAAGTTTTTTTAAGTTGCCCTGTTAAACAAAATCAAATAAATAAAGTTTGACAAACATAATAGCTTCTTTTTTTAAAAAAAAAATTTAACTAACCCTTTAAAAGGAAAAAAATAAACAATTTTTTGAAGTTGGCTCTTCATTCTCTTTTTTAGTGTATCTCTATTTTATCTTGAACCTCTTTCTGTCTCTGTCATATAAAGTCAGGTTCTGTTGCACATTTCTGTCAACAATATTTGTGTTTCTTCCTTCAACTTAAAGCTGTTAAATTTAAAACTGAAAATATTTAGCGTAGATCTGTTAGATTCTTCCTTCTTGCAGAGCATATGAACAGATCTGCTTTCAACATGCAGTAGCCATGCTTACCAAAAACATTACTTACAACTTTTGTCACTTTAATGAAACTGTGTGCTAAAAGAAAAAAAAAAAAAACAAGCCGTGTTGCTCATAAGTATGACTGAAAACTTAAAAATTCTGTCAGTGCTACAAACAGGTAAAGTATAACTTCTTTGGAAAAACTTTAAAGACAGAAGTAAGCAGATGAGGGGGTGTTTTATCTGCTGTATTTTTGCGTGATAGTGGCAGGGGTGAAAAAGATCTAAAAAGTCTTCATGTAGTTGATGTTCCGTAAGTTACGACTTCTGGTGTGTCGAACCGTCTATAAGTTTTGTGAATATCTTACTGTAACTCTGTGAAACGACAACTAATAATAGGACTTTGTGTCAAAACTCAAACTTTCGCAACAATATCATCAACTTTAATACCTGTGAGAAGAGAAAAGTTCAGTTTACATATAGAGGGAGGGATGAATGGATGACAAAGCTATCAGAAATATTTATAACTCCCGTCTCTTTCATCGCTGCGTTCTCCATGAGCCGTTGGCAGGCTCTTCTGGGAGATCTTGAATTGAGTTCGTTTTCGGAGCAGAATATGAAAGGCTTCTTCTTGCGCCTCCCTCAACCCCCCCACCACCAGTTTCATCTGAGGAGAGCGGGTGATTAAAACATGGAGAATGGAAGACCTGCTGGGAGACTTCTTGATAATCAGCGGGCCAACTTGAATGATTGACTCAAGTCATTAGGTGGACTCAGTTATTAAGGTCTTAAACAACTGACAGCTACAGTTGACAGACAGATGATGATGAACCGATGGTGATGAACAATACAGTTATTAGGATTTAGGAAAACAATTCATTTGAATGCTGTTCAAAAATGACTTTGAAATTAAATGTTGTCGTAATTCATGTCATCCGAGTATCTCCAGAGAGTCGTGGTGGGTTGTGATGATGTGGACAGGAAGGTGGCAGTCAGCTCTGCAGCAAGAAGAGGCCTCTGACTGAAGACTGTGGTTGTTCATCAGTCTCATGACTATCATGACATGTTAACTGTGATGCCCTCTGGTGTGTGTCCACAAAAAAGAAACTCCTTACACCTCTTAGAAGAAGCCAGGAAACGTTTTGAGCGTGAGCAGAGTTCCTTTGAGCAGAGCTGCTCTGCGTTTGGCGCCCTACCAGCCGCTCCTACACTTTTCTGTTGCTCACAAGACAGAAAGTCAGCAGTTTGGGAAACTGTGGAGAGGAGGTTGAAGAATCGCAGCGCCCGTCCCTGTTATGAGGCTACTGCTTTTCACAAAGTGCAGCTGGCGAAGGAGAGGCCAGAGCAGAAGATGCATTAAAACAGCTCAGTGCTGGCCAAGCGAGCCAAAAACCCAGCTAATTAACCAGCTAATATTAGTTTGTTGGAGTTTGCTTTCCCAGGATCGAAATGGCATAAAGTTATAATGCTGTGTGCAATTAGCACTTTTGCTTAACCTTACCATCAGCAGGTTGGATCACGTGACGTCCTCAAAGCGCCAGAACGTTCTGGGTTTCCTGGAAGGCTGTCAGTTCCACTCAGTGCAGATACCTAGCTCTCCCCTCGCTTCTGTGTCACACTGATACACCATTAAAAACCAGGAATCTTATAACAGCACTCTGATAGCAAAATAATTATTGTTAAAGTTTAGAAGTTGAATGGAATGATTTTGGGGAGGTATTACATTTATTTGAATATTTTTGTCAGTATTTTAACTTTATTGAACGAACCAGAGAGTTCAGACATGGACCAGGTGTGAAGTCAGTAAACACCTTCATAAATGTTCAGCCTCTTAGTTCCTCATTCTTCGGAACAAAGATGAATAAATTCTAATCGCTATATTAAAACACACAAATAGTGGTTTTTACGTATTAGTGAAAATAGGTAAAGTTAAGGTAACATTTTACCTTAACGCAGATAAAATCAGTAGGAGTTCTCAAAGTGTAAAAGAAGAATACCAACAATTCTACCAAATATGCCACATGGTTTCAGAGTTATTCATAATTTATATAATTATAAATGTTTGATGATATAGAAACATGTAGTTCTGCTGTCTTAACTTTTCGAGTACCGTATCTTGATTTTTTTTCTCACACATTTGGCTGTTTGAAAATATTTCTGGACGTGAAAAACTAAAGTATGGTCAGCCATCACTGATGGTAATAATGTTGTTTAAATGACACTATTTTTCAATGCGCGAGAAACAACAATCAGAAAAACAAAAAGGGAAATACTTCATTTAGCCTTTTTTATGCCTTGAGAGACAATACAAGAACACAAGAAAAGCTGGAAGTAAAAAAGAATAAAAATAAGAACCTGAATTTCGCTTTAGAAAAAAAAAAATAAATAAATAAATAACGTTTTGCTTGTTTTAGGAGAATCAGAATAGAGCTGCAGCGGCGGATGCAGCGAGAGTTTAGCCGACGTGCGACTTCTCGCTCCGACGTCCACAAATGCCGAGCAGATGGTCTGGCACGGCCGGAGTGAAAACGGCTCGCAAATTTGCAGGCAGGGTTGAGGATGTGACCTCGGCTCGCTCTCCTATTGTTCTGCTGCCTGCGTGAGCGCAGACAGCCAACCGATTGTGAAGTGCGAAAGCATTGTGTTACAAGTGTACACCTGCCTGTGTGTAGGAGAGAGAGAGAGAGAAGTTGCTTTCCTGGGGTGAGAGATCAGAATTATTTTTACCTTCCTTTGATGAGAAATCAAGAAAATAAAGTAAACAAACCCCCTTCCCTCCCCCCCCCAAAAAAATTAGGGAGGTAAAACACTGTGTCTCACAAGGAGGGAGAAACAAAAGAATTTATATTCCTGGAGCTCAGGAAAACAAAAAGAAGAAGCCATTTTAAAAGCACTCCTCTGCTTCATATGGGAATAAAAAAAAGAGCTCCGGTGTGTTTATATGTAGGCCATAAAAATAAAAAAAAAACCTACTGAATGATGCTCTGTTGTCTGAAACATCAGCAAATGCATCCATCCGTCTGAGTGGATGTGTCTGAGGACAATCCCGCAGTGGATTCTCAGTGCAGGAGAGTGTATGGGTGATACAACGAAATGAGAAGCCCAACTCTCCACAGATCTCATTAGACTGGTCATAACATGGCAACAATAGCGGAAGGCATATTCATCTAACCCCCTCCGCCTCCCCCTCCCTGCAGAACACTCTGGAAGCTTCACCATCAGCTCTTTTGCACCATCACAGGCCCCGGGTTATGGCAACAAACACTTTGTGTCTGACTGAAGCTTTCTGTTGACGTTTGTGTTGACCGAGCGTTGGAGCAGCCATCATTAGTCTGCTTTACTGTGTCACTTGTAACACAGAGACGCCGACGGTTTGGAGGTCGGTGGGCTGACGAATGATCGCAGGTCCTCTTTTTGACCTCACACGGTTATTTTGTTTTGAATTTCTTTATTTTTATTTATTTATTTTTTTTAATTTATTTTAATCATACAGTTTATATTTTCAGACGTTTGACATTAAGACCAGATGAGAATTGTTTCATGTGAAGACGCTAACCGTGGTCAAGACTGAACTCCTTATAGTTGGGGAGAAATTAGCAGGTTAAATTTTAAGTCAAGTTAACTGCAGGGTCTGTAATTAATTAATCAAACTATATATTGACAAAATAAGTAACATTTCCAATTAAAGAAGCTCTTTTGCTGCAAAATTGAGTAAATAGATATGAGCTAAGATACTCATATACATTACATGTTTACATGGATAAACAACGCATGCATACATCTATAACAGTGTAAGCTTTTATAATTTTACATTTTAAGGCTATTTTAAAGCTCAACATCAACAAACATTCTAAATAAAAAAAATTGGATAGTGCAAAACTTATTGTTTAAATAAAGTGATGTAGGTCCTAGGACTGGTCTAAATCAGTCCTAGGACTGACCTAGATGTGTAGTCTGTGATTACAGACACCTGTTTAAAAATTGTGTAATTGTAAGGCATTTTTTACCTGTGAATTGGAATATAAATCCAAATAATCCCTTTATACATAATCAGCAACAATAAACACATTCTATGTTGAATTGATAGGTCTCTTATATGTTCTTTAGTGGCTAAAAGGTATTTTCATTAAAATATTCAGAACATAGAGTAAATGTATTTGAACCATTTGCTGGATCTGTATGTAGTTTCCCCATCAATGTAAAGTTTTGGGGGTAATGCATTGATGAGGTATTGATTTATAGTTTTAAAGTTGAAGGTCGTGTTTAGTGGTGATGACGATACATCTACCTCATGCTTGTTAATGGGTTCACAAGATCCATGGGAATCTGTGAATTATTTGTTAGTTTTTTTATAAAAACATTCATATTCTAAATGTCTGTACTGAGAGGCAAGTGGAACCAAAGTCTGATTCCTTGTTCGTGTGTGGAGACTTGATGAATAAAGTTGATTCTGATGTTTGGAAGAACATAAAAAAAATCCTACATATTTTGATTACAGAAATGAAGTTTTCACAAATTCCAAACCGCTTTGTAACTTTAAGACAATGAACTCATCAGAACCTCCTGAGCATCAGGAAACCATGGCCTGGAGAAGCTGTCACACAGAAGGACCAACTGCGCTCCAAGCAGCTCCTAATGGATTTCAGACGGCCTAGGGCTTGCCTGAATAAAATAAACACTCAGGCAATAACAGAATCTGAAATTCAGGCGTGAAGTGTTTATTCAGCGGAACGGTAATCTACAGGATATCTCTGTAAAGGTCACAAGACATTAAGCTTTAGCTGGAGCTATTTCTAGTATTTAAGTCTGTTGGCAGGTGTGAGGCGTAGTTAATGAGAATTTTTATTTTTATTGTGAAACCTTAGCTTTAAGTGAAATAAACTTTCAAAGAAAACATGCTGAAATAGACAAAATGAATGTTTAGTTACCTTTTTCTGTTCTTGTTAGGTTTCTCTTATAAAACAGACAATCTATTGGAACCTGCTTACATCCAAAGAAATCTCTAAATTTGATTGCTCCAAAAATTGTAATCCAATAGATGAGGGACTTCTTTACTTTGTTGCAGCTATTTGCAGTGAGATGCCACATAAAGTATCCAGGTAGCAATAGTCTACCTGGATCTGAAGAGTGTTTGAGAAACAACACAACAATAAGGTTTTCTGCAAATGTAAATAATTTCCCCAGTTTTGATCACATTATGAAGAAGTGTCCAATCAAATCAAAGAGGTGGAGAGCCTGGAAGAACTGCAAACAAGACATGGCCGTCCATCTGAACTGACACGTTGGTAACGCAGAACATTAATCAGGGAAGCCGCCAAGAGACGGTGTCAACCAGACAAGTGTGGGTCCTTCATGTCATAAATCTGCCCTTTATGGAAGATTGACAAAAAGAAGGCCACTGTGGAGAGAAGCATAAGAAGTCCTATTTTGAGTTTGCCACAAGTCAGGCAAAGCAATGGTCTTCAATGATGGTCCTCAGAGCCAAGAGAACGGCTGTTATGTCTCTGGCATTTCTCTGAGGCCACACACCTGACCCAAAAATGGGTTATAACCAAACTCCTTCATCACCTGATGGGATCCAGTAGAGGCCTTGAAAGCATTTAATTCTATTTTGGTGACTGTGGCTCTGTGGGAAGAGTAGTCATCTTGTGATCAGAAGGTTGTAGGGTAGATTCCAGCTTCCTCCTGCCACATGTCGATGTGACCTTGGGCAAGTCACTTAACCCCAAATTGCCTACCGATCTGCATATCGGTATATGAATGTGTGAGAGTTTGTGAGGGTGAATGTGACTCTAGTGTAAAGCGCTTTGAGTGGTCAAAATGATTGGAAAAAGCGCTATATAAGTTCAGTCCATTTATCATTTGTACTGGAGAGACACATCCAAAAGATGTAGGACACCGAGCCCTGAGCACTAGGGTTGATGGGATGTTCTCCCACTGCGTCGGACCAGAAGGAGTTCAGGGTTTTGGTCCAACAGTACTTCCTCATGGCCTCAGATAATTGCTCCTCAAAACAATCCGTTTGAATCTCTGGTTGAAAAACCAGCTTCTGGAAGCTGAGTAGTCTGGGCTGATTTCAGTTTACACACATGCACAAAATTCACGCAAGTCAAACAGTAGTTTCACATCCAAAAGGGGATAAACAGCCCTGGTGACTGCAAGTGGGGGCTGGACGACAGGAGGCTGAGGACAAAATGGCACAATTTCCGTCACACAACTGCAACAATGAGAACGATTTCAGCAATTTGGCCTGACAATGTAAAGTCTTGGACTTAAAAATACACGCCACAGATTTTTATTTTCAAAAGACCGCGTCTTATTCCCCTTCTACTTTACAAATGCACTAGAACTGTTTGCCACATTGTGCTGGATACAATCTAATAAACAATACATTGAAGTTTTTGTATTTTTTATTATTATTTTTGGATTATTTATATTACTGAAGGTACCAGTAAGGTCTAATTGAACATGAAGAAAACTGTGACATGCAGTGGAAAGTGTTCGAAAAACACAAGAGAAAAAGAAGAAAATAAAAATTAAAAATATAAAATCTTGTGCTACATCAGTAAGACTCGGTTCACTTCGTGCTGTAGGTTGAGTGTAACAAACCGTGGCTTTACAAAACAGACAGGACAGGAAGAGCAGACCTGGCACGGTCAAGCATTAGGTTTATGAATCTGACCACACGGCAGGTAGCCTGCTCGTAATGTTTGATGTAAAATAATGATATATTCTTTTGCAAAAAACAAGATTATCTGAGCAAGTCATCAAGTAAAATCGCCTCTACACAACAGCTGACCTAACAGTGCCTGAATTTCATATGGCATTTGCTACAAATGCCTGTTTTCAGTTCATTGTTTGCCAAAGCTTAAGGCTCACTTGGTTACCATTCTGCGAATAACATGGGAGCTTTATGAGGATTATGCCAAAGCTTCATGTCTCAGATTGGTTTTCAGAATGGAGATTGCGGTGTAGACCGCTGTCCTTTTCCACAAGCCTCCCTGAATGTCACATGCTGGCGAGCTTGGCACCCGAGCGCTCGGGCAAAAGCGTCGGCAGCTATTGAAAACGGGCCGCGGACGGAAATACCATCAGAGGAACGGAGACAGACGTGGCGAAAGGGCAAAATCTGACACGCGTTGGTTTCCACCGGGGGAACAGGCGGCCTCACGGAGAAACACACACCGAGAAACTTCTGTCACTATCGGAAACGCGGGGCGAACATATGACACTGTTGCTCTTAACTGCAGGCATGTGCAGCTGGGACGCATTTCTCACCACTGACTGCAAACCTTTTTTTTTTTTATTACTTTTTATCATGTGTTTTTCACCTGCCAGTCATCTGAAGCTCTCTAAAAACCTGCCTCTTCTTCCTGCCTCTCCTTTACCCAACAACCGCTTTGACAGGGTCACTGCAGTTAGACGCAAGGCCGACCAAGAATGGAATTTTCAATTGAATTGTCAAAAGCTGGCTGTTTTATTAAATCCCTCCCAATAAAAGGGCAGGGTAGCCTTTGTGAAGTGACTTCACCTGTAAAGCTCAGCTTGGGTTCTCGCCAGTGAACTAGTTTTTTTATTTTTATTTTGCCAGAACCAGCTTCTGTGGGATAAAAGGCACCTGGCAGATCCTCACTGGATAAAGGAGACTTTGAAAATGCACAGAATGAATAAATGATGGCAGCCACGTTTAGTCGACAACACAGACACTGTCATGGAAACACAATTCAGGTAAAATACAGATAAACATCTCATTATATTTAAATGATGAGATGTTTTTTTTTTTTCTGCGATGAAAAACCTTGTACGGTAATGAGTATGAACTCAGGAACGTGTGATAGTTGAAAGTGAAATCAGAAACACTCATTTTATTTTATTTTAGGCTTTTGGAAAGCCTTCCATAGAAATACTCCTTAAAAAAAACAAAAAGAATTTAGAGTGATATATACTGATATACCAGTAATTCTGGTATTACTGAAAAGTCAGAACATTATTATTATTATTATTATCAGAACAGAGTTCAGTCTGAGTTGACATGTAGTCTGGAAATTTGGAAAAAGTTTCTCATATTCTACTCATTTCTTAATAAACGACTTCTAGAAACAGAAACAAGACAGTTTGTTCAACAACAACTGTGGTGCTGCTGAATTGTGTAGGACGTGAATGACCAGGGCAACAGTCTGGTCATTTACTTTTCCAGTAGGTGGGGCTTCATGGTGGGGCAGTTGGTAACACTGTTACCTAGCAGCAAGAATGTCCGGCATTTGAATCCTGGCCGGCGTCTCCCTCTCTGTGGTGTTTGCCTGTTCTTGTCGTTTATATGTGGGTTCTCTCTGGGTATTCCGGCTTCCTCCCAAACTCCATCAACATTTGGTTAGCTGATCTTTCCAAATTCCCCTTAGTGTGTGTCACTGGCTCTGCATTGCCCTGCAATGGCCTGGTGACCACATAGGCACCGAGGCCTTCTCTACAAGGACAGTGGATTGATGGATCTCAGTACTGTATCGGAGAACGGTACACCCAAAAAACTGTCTGGCACATCCTCCACAGTACCACTGGGTTGAGGTCAGGACTGTAGGGAGGCTTTTCCATCCTTTCCCCTTGCAAATACTGGGAGTAGTCGCAGATAAACTCTGGTCCTGGGGTTGTGGTGGGCGGTGAGTTTGGTCTCTAGAGTGGAGCAATGGTCTCACCATTGACTGTGGAATGAGGATTTGTTTTTTCCAGTGAGGGAGATGCCTCGCCAAACCATCACATTGCCTCCACTGGAAGCTGTTTGTTATTGGCAGAGGGGATTTGGGAAGTTTTTCCGTGGCCTCAACCCACATACTCACAATGGTGCACACAAATGCATTTTCCATACAAATGTGGGCCGGTGCTGTGTAATTTGTAATTTTGGCAAATCAAGGAAAAAAATAAATAAATAAATCAGACAACACTGACCAAGTTAGGTAAATCCTGTGAGTAATCTGAAAATCATTTAACCATCTTCATAACAGAGGGAGGCTAAAAACACAATATTACCAGGAAAATGTATTTGCGTAAATCAAAGTGTTCATTAGAACAAAGGGGTTAAAAAGTTTTAGGGAAATGGTTTTGGATCTTCAATTTGGAAAAACCAAAGAATTGATGATCTAGAATAAAAGTGGATGAAAACTTTTAAATGGGCACATATCAGCTTAAAACCCTGTTAAATGTGAAGATGGAAATAAAAAGGCAATATGACACTACATCATCATATGAACAAACAAATGTGCCAACTGTGTCTTGGTAAAAAAGAAAGAAAAATCATAGAACCACCCACTTCACCCAATAATGGAAAATATCTGCTTCAATCCATGACATTATTGCAACAAGATGCAATAATGTCAACAAAAAATGCTGTTTTATGTATTAAATGTATATTCTTCCAAACTCATCTATGTTTTGCAAAAAATAAATAAAAAAATAAGGCAACAGCTTTAACCATGTGACAACAACACTGGCTGGTTACTTCAGGATCACTGCTTATTAAGTCTACAAAACGTAACATACTTATTTATGATATTAATCCAAATATAACTTGATATAAACTATAACATTCTCTAGGATACCTATTTTCCCACAAAATGTTATAATTCCCTTTGTGAAAAATAATTGTCGTAATTTAGCTAAGAAATTATAATTCAGTAAGAAACTGAATTATAATGTGAATTGAACTCGCTGGACTGCATCAATGCGCCCTCTAGTGGACAAATCACGGACAAGAGAAGACTGTTATTTTTATAGTACACCTTATATAAGGTGAACTACAAGTGTTATCAGGCCATACAACACTATGCCCCATGTGTTCACGGGAAACGCAAATTTTTCTTACGTTTGATTATTTACCACAGGGACACACATATTTATCTAAGTTTTTTTTTTTTTTTCAGAGAATAGTCAGAACAATATATTAACAATATAGTGCCCCCACCAGACAATCATGTTCATGTAATAGAAAGATATGCAGTTATCTTCAGCGGGGTCTGGCCACCCGGAACATTTTCTGGGGCGCCACTGGTTGCAAGGCCATCTCTACTTTTCTGCGTCTCCATAAAATCCATCAGAATCAGTGTAAAAAGCTTTTCTGCATACAATGATTTTCATTGAAAGACTAATTGGGAAAAAAAAAACAAAAGGACAAATAAAACACTTCAATTTGAGTCACACATCTGGCCTGAAGATTATGAAGCATTGCCTGGCCCTCTCCAACATCCTCAGTAATTCGACGTGGTCAGCAGGAAGTAAGATTACTTCACATCGGCATGTCTTTTTTCTTATCCTGGAGGCGCGGTTTGGAGATAAGATGTGATCATCTGTGCTGGTTCTGTGTACCCACGCTGCATGGGATGCATACGATTATGCAAATGTGGCCCAAAAGCCGTAAAGAGACGAATCCTTCAGCCGCGAACGGCAGCGGCGGCGGTTCTGCAGCAGACGAGCCGCTTTAACAAACTGGAAAAGAAGGAACAGGTGAAGAGCTTTTTCAGGACCGAAGCGTGTTTGTCAAAGTTAGAGTGGCCGGTTCAAACTCTCAGCTGGATGCTCATTGGTTGGTTCTCTCTCTCTCTCTGCGGTCAAGTATCAACACAGGAACGGCCTTACCATGTGTGGGCTCCGTAATTACACAAGCACCCTTTACTGTTTTCTGTTGAAGAAATCCAATCTAACACGCATCACCTGATCATATACCAGTGTGAAAAATGTTAAGGCCATTTGTGGCAAAATCCTTGAACAAAACTCCAGATGTTTCAAAGCGCTACCCTTCATCGGTTCACCCACCCCCCCTTCCTTCCCCTCTGACAGCGCATCTGAATATTTAAAACCCCAAGGTTTCTGCACCTAAAAACTGATAAATCCACATGAATAATTCATGACACGGGTGAGCAGGTTACATCACAGCCACTGTCACCGATAATCAGATGACACTGATAAGATAATTTGTATGGTTCCCCACAACACAGGGGCAAAGAGGATAATCATACTTTCAAATGAGCCGGGACAATACGTAATATAATGAGCGTGATGTGGAAAGCCTTCAGTGGAGTGCCCGCTCTGTGTCTGGCATCAAGAAATCTGGGCTGGATAAGATAATTATCAGAGCGCTTTGGCGTGTTCGACATTAGCTGTGCGCGGTGATTACAGGAGCTGGGTCTTTTTGCGAAGGGCTGATTTTGGAATCATTACGGCGGCGGTTATCACGAATCGACGCTAATGAGAAATCTTGAGCTTGAATGACACGAGCGAGTTAAAAAAAGGGGGGACGGGGTGGGGAATCGAGACGAAAGGCGAAAATGCAGGGAAAGGCTTCCTTTCTCCGCTGGGAAAGGAAGCCTTTATGTTTGTCACTTTTTCACATCCCATCCCCGCAGCCCAATCAGCACACATCAAATGATCAACTCTACAGTGGCTTGCAAACTTAAGTATTAGATTTGTCTTGTATGTGGTAACCCAGCCCAAAGTGCCACATAACTGTGAAGTGGAAGAAAAAGTGATTTTCTGAAGGAGGAGTTTCAGAAAGAGCAGGAGCTTCTTCAGGAGACAGAGGCCCGATTTGAAGACATTACATTAGGAAGCAAACTTTCCTTTAAGTCATTCTTGATATATGCAGGATTTTTATAACTGAAGTTATTATAGTTGCTTGACTTTGCTATAGAACGGCACTATGTGCCTGGAAAATGCATACTGCCCCTTTAAATGATGGCTTGTGCACCTGCACATGATTGTATTTCTTACTTCTACCACACAGCTGCCTCAGCCTCAGACTTGATGTCATGTTAAAGTCCAAAATTACAAAAAACAACCACAAAATCCTGGAGCGACTGTACATCATTTGGAGTCGCTTTCTTCTTCATCTTCCATATGAACCAGATGTGAGGAGTGCTTGGTCTTTAAGTCGAGTTTATTTCTACAGCACATGTCAGCAAAAAGGCAGTTAAAAGTGTTTTACACCATAATATAGTAACTAATTATGAAACAAACAGTAAACATTGCATTTTGTCAAATGTCATAATCAAAGTCATCAAGCAGGTTTATGTCAATGATATTTATCAATGTTCCATTTAGTGCTAATCAAAGCCAAATCTCAGCAGGTGGGTTTTAGCCTTGACTTAAAGACTTAAAGTGTTTCAGCAGTTTTGCAGTTTTCTGGACGTTTGTTTCAGATTTGTGGTGCACAGAAGCTGAATGCTGATTCTCCATGTTTGGTTCTGGTTCTGGGGATGCAGAGCAGAACCAGAACCAGAACCAGAAGACCTGAGGGGTCTGATCTTTAATGACAGCAGATCTTTAATGTATTGTGGTGCTAAACCGTCCAGTGATTTATAATCTAATAACAGTATTTTATAGTTTATTCTCTGAGCCTCAGGGAGGCAGTGGAAGGACTTTAGAACCAGTGATGTGCTCTAGCTTCCTGGTTTCAGTCAGAACGCAGGCAGCAGCTGTCTGATTTTTTTAGGAGGCCCTGTGAAGACACTGTTGCAGTAATCAGTGTGACTAAAGACAAGCACTGATAAGTTTCTCTATATCTTGTGGGACTTTACCATTTAATCCTGGAAATCTTCAGGTGATAGAAGGCCGACTTTGTGACTCTTTATGTGTCTTTGAAGGTTCAGATCAGAGATATCGATTGCTGACTAATGTTTTTCTGTGAATAAGTAGTTTCGCTGAGATCACGTTTATAATGTAAATCACACACAGGCGGGCTCTATGTACTGCTCACATGACTGCTTATGGCCGTCGGTTGCACTTTTCTTTTGACTTTACAACATGCTGTGCTGGGGGATCACACAAAGTCCCAAAGAATGCATTGGATTTTGTTGTTGTAATGTGACAACATGTCAAAAAGTTTCACGACTAGCCCGCGCATACACCCTCTGTCCTTGACGCCTTTTCTGTTCAGCAAAACAGCAGTGAAACTACAGAAAGGAACGATGCCTCGAAAAAACCAGATGGGATCTAATGGCCTCTGTGGGAAGCAAGACCGCAATTCACACATCCTAATGCTTCACTTCCCAGCTTATTGATGGCTGTTCTTCCATCATTTAATAATTTTATAGCTAATTGTTATATTTAAGCGCAAAGTAAAACCAAAGTGCTGAATGTTTTCTATATTATTATTATTATTCATCTTGTCTGCGGTGTTGTGTCAAAAAAGAAGCAGATTCAAGGCTTCAACACAATTCTCCAGCTGTCAGAGCAAGGTTCTGCCACTGGGCGACAGACATCACGGGGGGAACAGCTTCATCGCACAATTTGTGATTCAAACAAAGCAAGATGTTTCGCCTGCAGAACCTATTTTCACACTTTTTGTCTAACTGGGAGTTTGCTCAACACATCGGCGCACAGGAAAACACACCGCGCCTCTCAAACACAATGGGAATGAAAGACACGTTCTCCTTAAGTTGTCAGCGCATCGGAGGAAAAACAAAAGGGGAGAACGCCCTTGAGCCAACACCACCGTTGTGTAACGGCTGCAGAAGATATTAGATTCGTCGAGTTTAAAAAGCCTTGAGTACAAAGAGGAACGCTGACTGCTGCAGAGTGCAAACTGGGGGGAGAGGAAGTCAGTGCATGTTTCGTATGTTTCAAGACCCTGGACTTTCTCTGAGATAGAAACTATGTCTGGATGTTCAGTGTCATCAAGTGAGAAGCAAATTTTACAACACGCTGTTGATCTTTGCACAGTTTGAGAGACCTTTACAGACAAATTCTGATGGTAAAGAAAGAGTTTTAAACGAGCATTTTGAGACTCTGAAACAAAAATTACTCTGAAATTTTGGGTTGCAACAAGACAAAATACAGTAGCAATACTTTAACTAGACGCTGTATTTCATTAACCAACATGAACCAGATGTTGTGGCTGTCGCACCAGTCCACCTGATCAAAAAACTGTTACCTGCTGCCTCCACTCCTGACATGAAAGTGACACCTAAGATGCAACCAAATAATGTCATTAAAAAGGTAGAACTACAAAAAATCAATCATATAGAAACGAATACAAAATGGTCATTTGGACTTAGTTATGTCGCAGTGCTTTTCTGGATTTGAATTTTGTTTCCTTCTTAACCAAATTTCTTTTTCTGTTGTTTTTTGCTACTTTTCTAAATGTTGAAAACGGATTTCAGACCAGCGCTGTTACATCATTTGTCTTTGTCAATTGTTGGATTTTTAAAAGTGCGTTAGCAGCCGTCGCAGAGGGGTCAGGGTTAAACGGCTTTGCGCGGCCGGAGCAGTTAAGGGAAGCTCTCGCAGAAACACTCATCAACAGAGAGAGCGAGCTCGTTGGGCCCGGCGCGAGCCATCTAAGGAAACATGCCCACTTTCAAGGACGGAATCTCTTTGTTGCATTTGTTTGCCTCCTGCCAGTGGTCTCTGGAGAGTCGGCTGCGTTCTGGATTGATGCGGCCCCGTGCGCGGAGCCCGGAGAGCGCTGCGGGCAAGTGTCACTTCCCATCGGATGCTCCGGCTAACCGCTATACATGTTTCAAAAACAAACGGTCACGTGCCGGGTTGAAGACGTTTTCATGTCTCCGACCCTCTTTTTAACTTTGTGACTTTGACAGACTGAAGGCAGCGCACGGAGGAGGCTTATTGGGAAGGTTATCTAGTCGGAAGATGATGTTTGATTCTTAGAGAGGAGGCAGTCTCTACCGAACCAGAATTTAAGCTTTGTGATGTTAACTTGTTGTGTAAAGGGATACAAGAGGGTCGAAAACTTAATAAATAGCATAAGGAAAGCAATCTTGGCTCATAAACACAGCATAGGAAATTCATAAGAAACAGCATGATGGTGCAGCTCTCCTTCTGCACTGTCAGAGAGAATAAAAACTTGTGCAAGGGTGGAAAGTTTCTTGTTTTCTTCTCTCTCTCTTGCTGCAGCTCTCCAGACATGTTTTTCTTTCTCTTCCAGTCTGTGTAATTGCACTTCACTCTCAGATGCCTCTCAACATATCTGATCCATTGACAAATTCCCAGATTCAGTGTTCTCATCATGGCTATTCCCAAGAAACGTACAAGAAAGAGGAGGAGGAGGCGGTGGGCACAGAACACAAGCAGAGAGCAGGCCTCCCCACCTCTGCCCCCCGTTTTCCCCCGATGGGTTGTACGCCATCGATTGACTGGTGAAATATATCTCATACCGTGTGAAACCAGCTCAGGGCCTTGACATCTCTTCAGGGAGGAAACCCTGGGTCTCCCCAAGGCTTCCTGGAAAACAACTGCAAAGAAGGTACTTTTTTTTTCTTTCTCTCTTTTACTTCAGCTGAGAATGCTGAAACAATCACTGTGGGCCTGTTGCATGTGTTGCACATATGCTCAGTTGTAAAGGAATTTGATTCCCTTCAACATACAACACAGACTTAGATTTTTTTTCTGCTGTAAATAACTTTCCAGATAATCTGGCGTTGTCCCTTTCCTTTTAACCTCCACACTGCTGATCACTTTGTCTTCATCATTTTTCTCAGTTTATTTCTGTTTCTCTAAAATCTTTTCTAAAGAATCTTTCCAGTTAAAACAAGAAGACCTGAAGTTTACATACAGCTGTTAGGGACATTAATCACATACATTTGTGACTTTTCTTAAACATGTACTACTGATGCTAAAGTTAGCTTCTGGCTCTTCACTTCCTGCCTGAGCTGAACCAACGGGCTGTTTCTCAGTTTTCAGGAATCTGGTGAAATATGGACTTGGTGGAACCTTGACTGAACTGTTTTAAATTGACACTAGATTGTTCAAAACTGTTTCACATTTGTGAAAAATCTGTTTTTCTCTTGAAACCACACAAATAAGTTTTTTTCTATAAACAACAATCATTTACATTTAGCCAATGTAAGTGATTTCTAAGTATCACACCCAGATTAGCATTAGCGAAGCTAGTGATGCTATTTGATTTCTCCTCTTTACTTCGTACCAGATATAGACATTCCAAGATGCTAGCAAAATGTTTTGTACTTCATTTCCGCCAGAGGCTCAGGAGCAACAAATTCAAACAGCTGGTACCACGTTGCTAACTATCGGTTCCGTTTATTTTAAAGCTGCAAGCTAGTAGTTGCTGATGCAGAAAGTTAGCATTTAAAACACATAATGAGGCATTTATTTAGATGCACAGTTTAATGCTTTTTTTATTTTTTTTTACCCCCATGGCAAATATTTATGCATATACTTACCGTAATTAGTTTATAGTTTTCAAAATTGGTGACAATGAAGACGTTCCTTTCATACCGACTCTGTATGCTCGCCATAAAAAAGATCCTCTGGCGATGATTTAAAGGCTCCCAGTGTTGAGAGCACAGCTAGGCTTTAAGTAGACAACAGCTGAAAACACATGCATAGGAAGCTTATTTGCAGTATTTATTGTGCACAACATTAGTTCTGGAGTTGCCTACAGCGATAAACCTTTTCTTTTTTTTTTTCTGTTCACAGTCTGCCATGCTGTCCCCCTCTTCCTCTGCTGTCTCCGTCAAAGCACCAGACAATCACAGTTCAGAGTGTAGTCCAGATTTAGAGGGAGATATTTAAAATTATGGAGGCAGCTGAAGTGTTACAGTCTGTTGTTTGGAGGACAGGGAAGGCCTGCTGTTATCAAAAGCCTGGACATGACCATGTGTTAAATTTCTCTTTTATGTGTAATTATAAGAGTCATAAATGTGAAGTCAGTTAATAGAAATGTAGGCCAAGGTCGCAGTAGAACAGCTGACAGTGCTGCTACAGCTTTGTTTAACTTTATTCTACATCTTTATTAAAACAAAACGTATGTTAATGTAAAGAAAATATGGAAATGGTGGATCTCCATATTTATAGATATTAAGGTAAGTTGGGAGGTCAGTCTGTTGTTGGTATGGTGATTTTTGTTCAGCGTTAACAATGTAAACATGGATTTATTCAGGTTTTATGTGTATTGAGTGAACTTTGAACTAGTCCTAGAGAAGAGAAGGCTCACACAGCATGGAATTGGAAGCTAATTTAAAATCTTAAAATCCAGATGAAGCGCGCAATTGGGTCTAAAGAGATTCCATAACATTACTATCGGTGACTAGTTGGCCTCTTCAGACCTCCAGTCCTATGCCATTGTTCTCAAACAGAACAGGGTAGACTGCCCCCTGTGGGTCTGTGATCAGTATCTGCCTCAAACTGAAGAGTTTTAGAGTGTATTCACACCAGCCCTGTTTAGTCCACTTTAATCAAACTCTAGTTCATTTGCCTAGAAAGTCTGGTTCCTTCAGGAAGGTGTGAATGAGTAATCGGACTCTGATGTGGACCAACAAAGTGAACTCTGGTTAGTCTACAAACCTAGGTGATTTGGTTGAAGTGAACACTGCTGCGGTTCAAATGCATATGAGAAAACTAACCCGACCAAAGACCGTTCCAAAAACAGGAAGTGGACTGCAGCGTGGTCGTGTACTTTGGATGAGTGCACCCAAAGTAAACATGTGAATCTAGCGCCAACATGAGAAATGGCTTGTGGTCTTTTGCCAAAGACAAAAGACAAATCCTACAGCAGTTAAAATATGACATCACTACATAGTTATTTTACTGGTTAGAGAAGGATGTCGCACTCTGTGTCTTCTTCAGAGATTTTCATGTCATTAGGAGTCTTTGGTGCAGCCCCACCACAGGCGAGGAGGTTAAACAGGTTTGTCGAAGGGTACGGTTAGCGAACCACAGCAGCTGAAAATCTTGAAAATTCTGAATGTTCACAAAACAAAAGAAATTGTTGTTGATTTCAGGAGAAATCAGCCAAGTCATACACCCATCCTCATCAATGATGCAACAGTGGAGCAGATCACTGACGCTATGACCTGGTCAAAGTCAATTGTACATCTTCAAATGTACAATTGAACAACAGTAAAATCTGTCCATGTCTGTGTAACAAATGACACTTTGGATCCTAATCAAACCAAGTGTACTGGTGTGAAAACACCATCAGTCCACGAGTGATGATAGAACAGAACAGGAGATAGTCAGACAGATTTTTTATTTGTTTGCTGAAATAATGTTTCTGCTACAGTCTGTTGTGGTGTAGAAAGCTGAACTCATCAAGAGCTAACCTGAAACCAATACTTATAACATATTGGTCTATTTGCATTCTGACCAAGTAATTGAAATGAACCTCTACTGGCTCAGCCTTACAGATAAGGTGAGGAGTTCAAGTGGGAGTTCAAATTAGAGCAACGCATCTAAAGGAGTCGGTTGAGGTAGTTTGGGCATCTAATCAGGATGATGCAGGCGCCTCCCTTCAAGGACATCCAAGTGAGAGGGATCATGGGAAAAACCCAGAACTCACAAAACGTCAGAATGACACCTTTGCAAGTGTAGGTGATTTGCAAACATAGCTTGGTATCCCAATGACATACATTGTTTTTAAATACCTAAGATCCACTAAAACATGGACGCCTTTTCCCTGAACTTCCTTCAGACAATCTCCCCCACCTCAGGCGGACCTGAAATGAGCTTTAAAACACTAAAAGCACATTGAGGCCATGTTTGCTACTTGTCTACTGACTTTATTGCCAATCAGTATTCCTAGCACAACCACTCATGTCTTAGTTATCAGGAAAATGTGCTGAGATACAAGAAAATCTACAGACCCATTAAAGCCAGGCTTTCTCCTACGAGTCAATATGTGACAGATTGATAAATTAACAAATTATCCCACTTCATCTTCACGGGACTGTTGTCATAGTTAACCATCAAAAATCAAAACGTATCTATTTCATTCTGCTGGCTGTCCATAGCATCGGATTCAAAGGAATATTATAATTGGATACTGATGCAGAGCAATATTAATCATCATTTTATTGTCAGGCTCCACATTTTTAACTGCTGCTTGGCCCAGGATAAAGTATGCAGAGGAGAAAAGTCCAATTTCCTTGAAGTGAACAGAAAGTTCTCTAAATGTGTTCCTGAGTGATTAACTAGTCTGGGGAAACTGAGAAAACGATGCAGAGCCCCGATTAGAGAGAGTCAAAGAAATCCATCCGGGCGTTCGTTGACGTGAATGTTCATGTTTGATACAATAAAAACAATAAAAAAAAGATCCTTCATCATTTTACTGGTAATGAGCTAAAGCAGAAGAATTGCTGAAAGTGTAAGACGTCCCAAAACTGCAATTATTATGTTTTTGATTTTATATTTTAAAAAAACCAACAAAAAGTAGTTAGTCACTGTGAACTGGAAAAGACGTTTAGAAGGGTTTTTCATTAATCATAAACATGACATGTGTTTTGTGCCTTTGTATTTAACCCCCATATATTAACACCCCCAAATAAAACATAATACAAATACTTATCAACAGAAATCTTATAATTAATAAATATTGTGTTTAATTTCAGTTCAATAGAAGGACTTCAACTGACTTCAATAATAGCACAAGAAGATTAAAATTAAAAAAGAAATGGGAGAATTTTCTAAATTTTATATTAACCACTCAAGGTTCTTTTTTTTTTTTTTTACATATTAGAAATACATGAAAGATTCAAATAAGCACATAATTCATTGATTAATCGCTAACTGGAGTAAACAGACTGTTAAAATGGCCATTTACTGACAGGACAACACACTCAGTGCTCTGATTAAGACCAAAACTGTGCAAAAATATTTANAAATCTTGAAAATTCTGAATGTTCACAAAACAAAAGAAATTGTTGTTGATTTCAGGAGAAATCAGCCAAGTCATACACCCATCCTCATCAATGATGCAACAGTGGAGCAGATCACTGACGCTATGACCTGGTCAAAGTCAATTGTACATCTTCAAATGTACAATTGAACAACAGTAAAATCTGTCTATGTCTGTGTAACAAATGACACTTTGGATCCTAATCAAACCAAGTGTACTGGTGTGAAAACACCATCAGTCCACGAGTGATGATAGAACAGAACAGGAGATAGTCAGACAGATTTTTTATTTGTTTGCTGAAATAATGTTTCTGCTACAGTCTGTTGTGGTGTAGAAAGCTGAACTCATCAAGAGCTAACCTGAAACCAATACTTATAACATATTGGTCTATTTGCATTCTGACCAAGTAATTGAAATGAACCTCTACTGGCTCAGCCTTACAGATAAGGTGAGGAGTTCAAGTGGGAGTTCAAATTAGAGCAACGCATCTAAAGGAGTCGGTTGAGGTAGTTTGGGCATCTAATCAGGATGATGCAGGCGCCTCCCTTCAAGGACATCCAAGTGAGAGGGATCATGGGAAAAACCCAGAACTCACAAAACAGCAGAATGACACCTTTGCAAGTGTAGGTGATTTGCAAACATTTATTGGTATCCCAATGACATACATTGTTTTTAAATACCTAAGATCCACTAAAACATGGACGCCTTTTCCCTGAACTTCCTTCAGACAATCTCCCCCACCTCAGGCGGACCTGAAATGAGCTTTAAAACGCTAAAAGCACATTGAGGCCATGTTTGCTACTTGTCTACTGACTTTATTGCCAATCAGTATTCCTAGCACAACCACTCATGTCTTAGTTATCAGGAAAATGTGCTGAGATACAAGAAAATCTCCAGACCCATTAAAGCCAGGCTTTCTCCTACGAGTCAATATGTGACAGATTGATAAATTAACAAATTATCCCACTTCATCTTCACGGGACTGTTGTCATAGTTAACCATCAAAAATCAAAACGTATCTATTTCATTCTGCTGGCTGTCCATAGCATCGGATTCAAAGGAATATTATAATTGGATACTGATGCAGAGCAATATTAATCATCATTTTATTGTCAGGCTCCACAGTTTTAACTGCTGCTTGGCCCAGGATAAAGTATGCAGAGGAGAAAAGTCCAATTTCCTTGAAGTGAACAGAAAGTTCTCTAAATGTGTTCCTGAGTGATTAACTAGTCTGGGGAAACTGAGAAAACGATGCAGAGCCCCGATTAGAGAGAGTCAAAGAAATCCATCCGGGCGTTCGTTGACGTGAATGTTCATGTTTGATACAATAAAAACAATAAAAAAAAGATCCTTCATCATTTTACTGGTAATGAGCTAAAGCAGAAGAATTGCTGAAAGTGTAAGACGTCCCAAAACTGCAATTATTATGTTTTTGATTTTATATTTTAAAAAAACCAACAAAAAGTAGTTAGTCACTGTGAACTGGAAAAGACGTTTAGAAGGGTTTTTCATTAATCATAAACATGACATGTGTTTTGTGCCTTTGTATTTAACCCCCATATATTAACACCCCCAAATAAAACACAATACAAATACTTATCAACAGAAATCTTATAATTAATAAATATTGTGTTTAATTTCAGTTCAATAGAAGGACTTCAACTGACTTCAATAATAGCACAAGAAGATTGAATTTAAAAAAGAAACGGGAGAATTTTCTAAATTTTATATTAACCACTCAAGGTTCTTTTTTTTTTTTTTTTTACATAATATTAGAAATACATGAAATATTCATTTTCTTAAATATGAAAATAAAGCTGTGCAACCTAAAATGCAGTTACATAGCATTCCTTTAGTGTACACTTGATCATTTGTAGCAAAGGATGCATCCGCAGCTAAACAAAATACTATGTTTTTTCTGGTTAATAATTTGATGAATAATTTGAAGGCAAAAGGTGCTTAATCAATTATTGATATAATCATCAACTAATTTCAGAATTGATTAATCACTAACTGGAGTAAACAGACTGTTAAAATGGCCATTTACTGACAGGACAACACACTCAGTGCTCTGATTAAGACCAAAACTGTGCAAAAATATTTACAGTTTGGATTGGAAATATGTTCAACCCAAAATTCTTCAAGTTACATGTTAAGCTTCACCGGGTCCAAACTCTGTGAAAAAAAAAGAACAATTAATTTGATTAATAATTTCAGCCATAAACTAATGGCTTCATGAAACAGTGGCAAAGGAAACGCCACAAACCCAATCTTACATTTTTATAAGAGCTGTATTCCACCCAGTTCGCAATTTTGCACCATTTCTTGCGAGCCTATCACATAAAATCCTAAAAATAAAAATGTCTTCTTTTTTTTCTGGTATCTTGGGAAACTGTGAGACATCTGAGGAAAGCAGAACACTTTGGTAAGGCACAGAGCAGAATCACACCACAGCACCTCTTCAGGCTCTTCTGGAGAACACTGTTTTGTGTTTTCAATCAATCCTCCTTAATATTACATGTGTGGACAACTTCAGATGTCTTCTCTCTATCTTTTAAAAGTTGTTTGACATTGCGGTCACGTTGTCAAAATCCCTCCACACCATTACTTTTGACTTACTTGATTATATTAAAAAAATGACATAAATATGATGCAACGCCAAGCAAATCTGCTCATTTGTCTATCTCTCACAAAATCACCATGATACAACTTTTGACATGTTTGCTGTTAATATTTTATGAGTACGCCCCAAGGAGATTTTTTTTCTTTTTGTCTGAACCTCACACTTATCTTTATTTATTTATTTATTTATTTATTTATTTATTTATTTATTTATTTTTATTGTATTTGCAAAGCACCCCAAGGTCAATTGCTACTATGAAAGACATTTTCTCTCGTGAGATACCAGATTTGAAATCTAGTGCAACAACACCAAACTGTGCAGAGTCGAGATTCTTATTCCGTGGATATTCTAGCCAGTGTGGGAAAATGGTAATTGGGATTCGCGTTGCATTTGTACATTAGCAGATCAATCACACTGCGATGTGCTGCGAGGCTCTCTCACATTTCTTCAGATATGCTAAGCAGCTGCGCTCCGCACACTGCTGTGCTGCTACACCTGCAGGTTTCTTTATCAAACATTTAATAATACACACTCAGTCTCTTTATTGTATGAAACATTTATATTTTTTAATTAACTATCCGAATTTTGATTTATGTGGCTGTCAAAAATATTAAGAAAGTGTAATACTATTTTTATTTGACTGTGTTTGAAACTATTCAGCCCCTCCAGGAAGTTGTGACGTTTCGATCGTAGCTATAAAAGTATATTCACTCATCGTTTGCAAGTTTTATTATGGACACATCTGTTAAAACAACAATTATTAGTCATGCACTTCCCAACCAACCATGTGAAAAATGTCCCATAATTCCCATAATGTATGTAGGGGCTTATGAAATCCATTTAAATATTTCCCATAGTCTGCCTTTTTTTCCCCATATTGCACGTTTTGCCATTTTAATTCTTCTGTATTTCATTCTTGCTATTTTAAACATATTTGTTAACCCAAAAAGTGCGCAATTATGGTATAAATGAAAAACATTGAACAAATCTATAGTTGGAGGTTAGCGTTCTGTATGGCAAACCAATCAGACTGCTGTGATTCAACAGAACATTGGTTTTTACCAGATGTTAAAAAGTTTCTCACATGTTTTCTAAAGAACTCAAACATTATGTGCAAAACTAACAATCTCGTTTCCAGGATAAAATAAAATCTCCCTTTTAAAATTTACTTTGTAGTTGAGCTGAACACCAAAACATTTATCGCATAAAAAAGAGCAGTGGTTAAAATGTAACAGAAACCAACATGTACTGGTCAACCAATAGGCCACCTATGGTTAAAGAAATAGATTATTACATAATGCTTCAATTTTTTTACCTTTAGCTTTTTTTGCTCTATAATAACAGGAAGTTTCTAAAGTAATCTCGAGGTTTTAGCTGCGTTTCCATTGGAAACATGACAAAATTTTGTTGATATTCCACTATTTCGCAATTGTTGTGTTTGAATTAAACAAACGCAATTAAAATCCCATGTGAATAAGATTGTTCACTCGACAAGTCATTAAAAAAACACCATAACCCCCTACTACTTCTTCGTCTTCTTCGTCTTTTCCTCCAGTAGTAACCAAATATTGATCATGTGACTCGTGGAATGTGAAAAAAAGTGTTTCCATTGCAGTTTGGTGACATAAACCTATTTCAATACGGTAAAAAAAAAAGAAAAAGAAAAACAAACACATTTCATCCTAGCACCAAAACGTGTTTCATCAAAATTGCTGTTTCCATTAAGCTAATTCATGTTCATAATTCCAAGTTGCGTATTTATATGGACAGTGGAAAAGCAGCTTATGAAAGCTTTTGAAAGCACAAGGTGTGGTTAAAGGAACCCTTAATGTAACTGAAACAGGCCGGGGCCGCCGGCTGCAAAATCAAAGCTCCTTCGCAGAGATAGCAGGAACATTACGAATGACCAAAACAACACTTTGGCACTTACTGAGGGGGGAAAGAGGAGGCTGCGCTCAACATAAAAAGGTCTGGGTATTCACACAAGACATCAGTGCTGGATGATCACAGGATATTTTTCATGGTACAGGAAAACCTTTCACAACATGCAGCCAAGTGCAGAACACTCTGCAGGAGGTAAGCATACTATTATCCAAGTCTTTCTTTAAAAAAAAATAAAAATAAAGGTACTTCATAAGAGCAAGCAGAGTGGGCTCACAGCAGAATAAACCTTAAAGACTCAGGAATGAAACGAAAGGCAGGATCAGACTTTGACCCAGTGGACCAGCAGGACGTTGGACAGACTGTTATCAGCCCAGGGAATCACCAGGGGCCTTACCAGGGGCACAGGATTCACAATGACAGGAGCCAAATTCACAAAAATACAAAAGCATCCGCTCAGAAAGATTTATACAGACCGTGCTTTGGAGGTATTCATACCCCTTACACTTTGTCACATTTTCTCAAAATCTCAACACCAATTTCATGTATGTTATTTTATTCTGGATCGTTCGGTTGCTGTTGCTGTTGTCCGTTGCTCCCTTCGTGTTGAGCCTGAAAAAACGCTGCTGTGAACTAAGTAACCCTGGGCAGAAAGGAGACTTTTGGGTCAAAACAGGTAATTCAGTTAGTCTGCATTGTGTAATATTGAGGTGTTACATTTTTCAGATTAGTCACATACATTAACAGGTTAACATCGACAGCCATAATAATTGCTAACTCAAGCTTAACGGTTAGAAGCATTAATGAATACCACAATCACTACATTTCTTGCCGTAGTACTGCCAAAGTCTTTCGGCCATCCATAATTTCTATTTTGCCATGGTAACCCTTGCCCATGTATGTTGTCAGATTTAAAAACATGTAAGTCACATTGTGGCTATATAAATAGCGTAATAGTTCAACAGGCTGCAGAGAAGGCAGCTGAATGGATTCAGTTTAGAGTGATGGAAGCTTATAGAGAACATACATGCATTACCACTCTATCATAAACTTATTTACACACCTACTAGGACATCAGTGAGCAATGCGAGTCATGTCTTCCTCTGAAACTCTTAGCCTCATATGCGATGCTCACACAGCAGGGAAAAGCGACAGATATCTGACTTTTTCACAGCAGTCTGAACGACTCAATTCCAATGTTTTCACCCCTCCACCCCCAAAAAAAATATCTGATTTGTTCCGCTTCCATATGTGGTTCTAAATGGGATATGTATCGGATTGTTATCAAAACGTTTGCTTTGCGAACGATCAGGACACTTTTTAGCCGACTTTTACATCTTTGACGTGAGACATGCGTCATAAAAAACCAGACACGGTAAATCTGGACGTAAATAATGGCTGAAAATTATAATTATGAAAATTTTTATGTCTGTGTCACTGATGTACATCACATCACATCACAATCCCACCACTCATGGTCTGGTAAACATTAGTTGTTGTAGTTGTAGTTGATGCTCCATATCAACTAATACCATCGGTAAAGAGAAGGCAGCTGAATGGATTTAATAATAAATGGAACATATTAGTTGTGCTTTCTTATTAGCTTCCTTCATGTTTTAATGGTCTTGTGACAATTCAGTCAACTCCCATTGCTGAATAACTAAAATCTGTCCATTGGTGGCATCAATTACTACTTCCGTAAACAGGCAGCTGCTGTGTGACGTCTTAGTTCTTCCACACATGCGGATTGTTGCTTTGCGGTCGACACAAAAGTCTGATTGTGGTTGCATTTAACTAATAGTATGAATGTCCCCACAAAAAATATCAGATTTCAGCAAAAAAATAAAAATCAGAATTAAGCATTGGCCCTAACGTTGACAGAACAGCTCTGCAAGAGCAGAAACTTTTTTCACATGGTGAGAAATCTAATATCTGACACTGTTCTTGGACTTCTTTGCTTTTGCTCCAAGATGGTTGAGAAAGGGTGAAGATGTCGCCAAGTGCAAAAGTTTACACCGTACTAGACCCGATCCAGGCCCAGGACTCACCCGTTCCATCTCTGAGAAAGGCATACTTCAAAACATTGGTCACAATTGGTCACTAGTCATGGAAATCAAGGTGAAATCTTTCACCGGAGACAACAGATGTAATTTTGTCAGCAGTGCTGGCCTTAGCTGAGGTGCATTGGGCTAATCCTATTGGGAAATTGCTTGGCATGAAGGACAATGAGACCCAGCAGTGGAAAGAGGGCCAAGTATCTGACTGGACTGCTGCTTTGGAGGAGATGGTGCAATTCATCCCAAACTGGAGGGAATACGCTGAACTGTAACTAAACTACTGGGCTCAAATAAAACGGCCCAGGAATCAGACGTGTCAAGTTTGGCTAAGATGACTTGGCAAATGCTTATATTCTAAATGCCTCGGTAAGATTAGCTTAGGATCAGTACTAGGCCACATTTCCACATATTTTGAAGTAGAGCTCTGTTTTTGGATACCTGGAGTAGATTAATTATGTGAAAAAGAGTCATAAGAGTGGTTGGATGGTATGTCCAAACACAACAAATATGTCTTAAAAGTTATAAAAAATGTTATTATGGTTCCTGTAATTCCGATATTATAAACTCTGAACAGGTATTGAATTTCCATTATATTGGGTTGTTTTTTTACACAGAAATCTTAACTTGAAGATGGTATAAATATGCAGCAGTCTTTCACATTTAACATCAAAAACTGCAGTGTGATAATAAGATAATAAGTTGTTTAGATTAGTGGTCCCCAACCTTTTTATTACCGTGGACCGGTCAAGACTTGGACCGGTCCTTGGTCCGTGGGTTTTGTCTGTAGTGATAAAAACGACTGACTGTGGCCCCAATAACTTATAATAAATTAAGTTAAACGACTCCACTTAAATTACCAGCACTTCACCTGCTGGGGTCTGAACGCACAGCTTCATAAATTCCTCCTGGTTCATCGGGCAGTTGGATCTGACTGAACCAAACTGATCCATTGAACTTTTTGTTTTTTACCCTGTGCGATCCGGGCGAGCCAGGATTTTTTTTATTTTTTATTTTTTTTTGCGTGGTTTCACTTCCCCGAAACAGACAGATGTTATGTCTGCCGCGCTTCTGAGCGCCGCACTCCTTCTGGGCGCGGGAGGGTCACGTGTCTTCAGCTCCATTTGTTAAAACCACAGGGTGAGTAAAGTTTAATTCTTTGCAGCGGCAGAGCCGCGTCCGCATTGGTTGTGCAGCCGCAGCGCACTTCTGCATGTTGGTGTTCCCGCTAAAGCCTGAATATGCCCGATTCGGGTTGTCTTGGCCCTTTTATCGCAGCCTGTGGGGTTTTCCCTGACTGGGGAAGAGAACACAGCCTGTTGAATGCGACAGGTAGCCAATCAGAAACGCGGTGACGTAAGAACAGAGGGGAATCCCAAACAGCTGACATATCGCCCAACTGAGAGTCAGGTGGATATGTGGAAATGTTTATTATTATATGTAAAGGTCATTTTTCTATTTGTTTATTATGTTTATTAAGTTAAAAATGTTAACTATGAAAAAACATATTCACCTCCAAATCAGTGCAGCAAATAGACTGGCTGCTCCCGTCGACTTTTATCCACCACCTTTTCTTTTTGTTACTCTTTTATCTCTTAAAATGTCTCTATAAACTATCACTATTGCTTCTACATCGTCATCCCTGTTTGGTTATTCTAAATTCCCGTGTGCTATGTTGGGGGTTTTACTGGATTATCCTCTGGAATAGGGATGTTTGTCACTGGAATCGGTTAGTGTGGTGTGTTGCTCCTGCCGTGTGGCTGGACACACGAACCGATCGAACCTGTTGTACTTTTATCAGCTCTGTGGTCACAGAGGTTTGGAGAATCGGCCGACAATTCTTAAATCTAAACCAGACTTAAGACTCACAAGCTCTACTCATCTTCTCTCGACCACTGCCCAAACGCTCTCTGACTCTGGTCGCTATGGTAACATTTATATATCCCTTCAAAATAAGATACAGATGTGCAACAAAAACTAAAATTTTACTTTGGTGAAAATTTTAACTCACGATAATGACTAACAGGAGCCCTGAGCTTGTTTCTCTGCAAAGAGACGGTGTCATCTGGGAGTGATGGGAGACAATGACACCCGAGTTGTGTTGCTTGAGCACAGCGTGCTTCGTCTTGACATGGCGAACCAGTTTGAAGCTTCATTGCCTCATTAGCAGCTGGTCGCCGCATGTTATGCAGAGCGGGCTTGTAATGTGGGACTCATCTACCGGTTCGGGATAAATCCATCCTCCTGTCTCTTCTCTGGGCCTTTTCCCCTTTGCAGAGAAACTTTTCAAAGATACCTGATCTGTTTCTTATTCATTTTGCTGCTTGTGGGCTCAGTGTTGGCGCATAAGTAACCGAAAGAATCCGGTAAAACTCAAATAATACATAAAACGGAAATATTTAATTATTTCTTGCACATGCCAGTACCAATTGGTCCATGGACCGGTACCGGTTCGCGGCCCGGGGGTTGGGGACCACTGGTTTAGAGGATAAATACATAACACAGTAACCAATTTATGAAGAACAAAACACATTACATTTTCTTAAATAACATAATCAAAATCATTATCATTAAATGAATAATCAAAATCAAGAATGAAGATTAGGATTAATCAATGTTCCATTTATTATTAAATCAAAGGTAACTCTAAACAAGTGGTTTATAAGCTTTGATTTAAAGGAACTCAGTGTTTCAGCATGTTTGTCGTTTTCTGGAGGTTTGTTCCAGATTAGTGGTCTGTAAAAACTGAAGGCTGCTTCTCCAGGCTTTGTTCTGATTCTCGGGACATAATCAGAACATGTATGTATGTATTTGAACCAGAAATACATACAAAAGTATATATGTATATAAAGAGACATA